>NW_015645056.1:618077-637277 GCF_001515625.1 Sinocyclocheilus rhinocerous
ATTTTATATCTTGATTTATACCCCTAAAAGGCACGTATCTCCTGAGATACAAACATTTAGAGACAGATTACAAAAAATGTAAGCATTTAATTTGTAATTGATTAGGGTTGCAAAAAAGGTGGAAAATTTCCAGTAAATTTCGGAAATATTCCAGAAATTTAAAAAACTTTCCAGGATTTTTTTGGAATATTCCAGGGATTTTGGGAAAGTTTCCAGAAATTTACCGGAAATGTTCCACCCCTTTGCAACCCTTCCCCTTAGCTGTTATAAATTCACTGTAAACTACGGCTTTTTGGGGCTTATTGCTTTATTTTATAAAATATGTTGCACTCAAATCAAAGCCATATGTCTAACCAAGTTATGTTCCAAATTTGAAGTTGATATCACAAAAATTGTGGTTCTTGTGAGATTTTGTTTGGGCACTATACCAGAAATAACCGCCTGGGTTACATACATTTAGAGACAGATTACAAAAAATGTAAGCATTTAATTTGTAATTGATTAGGGTTGCAAAAAAGGTGGAAAATTTCCAGTAAATTTCGGAAATATTCCAGAAATTTAAAAAACTTTCCAGGATTTTTTTGGAATATTCCAGGGATTTTGGGAAAGTTTCCAGAAATTTACCGGAAATGTTCCACCCCTTTGCAACCCTATTGCTGATACAGCTTCACTTGTCTTACTGATGCAGGGAGGAGGCAGATGTCTTGATTCTGTGTTTGTGTTTATAGATGGCTACATATCTGTGATGAACGTGGAGTTGAACATTAAGGAGATGCTTGAGCTCGGAAAAAAGGTATCACAGGCCGCCGGACGAGGCCAAACCGATGGAGATAACATTAGTATCAGCAGCAGGTAAAGAACAAACCAACAACGGACAGCATGTTCATACCTAGAAAAACATGCATTAAATTGACAAGGTAGACCTACGCAGTGAAGGTGTACAGTTAAACCATTCTCTCTGTTGACTGAAGACCATATGTGCTGCTGCATTCTGGATCATCTGCACTGCTTAGTTGCAGTGGCCGGAAGGCCAGCCAATAATAAACATTAATAAATAATAATAAATATAGCTGCAAGCAGCAATAGCAGGAGTGTTGTTGAAGCCATATTAAAAACATACAATTGCTTTTAACTTTTAACTAAAGGCAAGCGCTGTCACCAAACCGGTGTAGTGTTGTTGTCAAACATAGCTACAATGACACAAAAAGTTTGTTAATAATTTGAATGTTGTGTGAAAATCTGTGTGAACTGGAAGCAATCGATGATCAATTTTTTGCTTTGACTGACTTTATAACAGATTACGGGACAAAATAAATTAGAATGTTCAAATACTTCCACTTTGTTCATTTTCAAATTAGTTTCGTAAATATTTAAGTACATAGTGTATTTTATTGTAGCAATGTTGTGAATTTATTATTTTCCTTTCAGATCAACCATCAGCCACCCTGTTTTCTAAGATATGCACATCATATGTGTATATAGTTTTTAATACTCAACTTTATGGATGGCCAGCATCCAAAATAAATTCAATGTCCGTAGAATGTTGCTTCCCAAAACAGAAGTATTATTACGTCTCATGATAAAATGGAAAGCTCCGAGGTTAAAATCAAGTAACATCTAGTAATGACTCACATCAGACACTGCACTGCTGCAATCCATAACGGTTTTACACAATGGCTCCTATATCATATAACAGAATTTGTAGAGCACATCATGCCAAAAAAGTGAGTGCAACAATGACCTGTGGATCTAAATTTCACGTGGTTTGATCTTTGCAGGTCCTCTCATCAGAATCCTGTGCTTACAAGTAGCTGTAAGTTTTCTCTTTTCTTTATACAGTCGAGGTCAAAAATATTGGCACCCTTGCACTTTATTTAAACCTACAATTTTCTCAAAAAATGAATTGAAATTTAAATATCTGATCTCCGTGATTCTTTATTTCACTTAATATTTAGACTCACTGCTGGCCTCTTCAGAACAGTGCATTGTTTTGTCTTGAACCTTTCCTGGGTGCTTTTTGAAGTGTGTTTAGGTCCTGAAAGACCCTTTAGGTGAAGGCCCTGCTTTCTGAAATTGGGTATGAATTTGCCTCCAAAATGCCTTAGTAAATTAAAGCAATAAGCTCCAAGAAGCCGTGGTTTACAGTGAATTTATAACAGCTAAGGGGCATTGTTAGGCATGACGCGAAAGCCAATCAGAATCAAGAACCGGAACTCTCCGTTTTATAAGATTCCATTCACACGCTGAAAGCATCCAGTGCCTGTGGCAGCAAAGCAACCCTAAAACTTGACTGAAAAAATGTGATAGATAAATTATAAGGGATAGACATTCTGGGCCAGTTTATGAATTTCTCTCAAATTAATATTTCAGATTATTTTCTTTGTTCAACCGTGCAGCGAAGACGAAGAAATATGTGGATATCAAAATATGTTATCATTTCACTTTCTGGATGAAATTGTGGATTATTTGAGAAAAGTGCATTGGCGCCAGTGTTTTGGCCTTCCACTGTAAAAGTCCTGATGCATGTCAATACATTGTCAAATGTGTTCGTCCAGTCACTGATGACAGCGAGGAATGGATGTATGAAGAAGATGACACGTTGTCGCTATCTGCTGAAAATGTGTAAGCCTCAACTTTGTCTCATAGAATGGATTTGAGCTGTTTATCTGAACTGTACACCGATCTAGTTCTCTGTATTGTTCTCTTTCTAGGAGTCAGATCAAAGCGGTCTCTATGCCTGAGATGTGTAAGTATGCATTTTCACTTTCTCAGTGTTGAGAATATATTTTGTGCTGTGTTGTTGTTAATCATGTTTCCTCTCTCTCCTCAGTTGATAGCAGCTCTTCTGCTCATCATCCTTTCAGTGACTGGAGTATTGAAGACACCCAGACACAGTGAGTAGTTTGATGCTACAGATCAACGCACAGCTGTACAAACATGTGTTCATGTCCAGTCGGTGCACACCAATATTTGAAGACAATTCAAAGAAATATTCAATAGTAACCAAGATGTTTTTAATGTAGTGTTCTTCACTGCTTTTTCGGGAGCACTGGTGATATGTGATTAAAGTGACTCGATTCTTGCTAGTGATGATAAACATGCGATTATATGGGTCATATGTGAGCCTGCAGCACAAAAGCAGTCTTAAGTCGCTGGGGGATATTTGTAGCAATAGCCAACAATACATTGTATGGGTCAAAATTATCCATTTTTCTTTTATGCCAAAAATCATTAGGATATTAAGTAAAGATCATGTTCCATGAAGATATTTTGTAAATTTGTTCATCGCAGGGGATGCAGAGCTAGTGTCTCATCCGGAACGCTGAATAAATCATACAGATTCTGCAGGTTATTCGTCTTAATAATGTTACAACTCTGGTCATTTTAGTCTTAGTAATGTCTTTTAATTTTACTTATTTGCCGTGGGAGGCGATTAGGGTGTTATCGTTTGTGTTGGCGTTTATTGTAAGCATTTTAATGCATGTTAAAACAGATTTTATTATTATTAATTATTGTGGTAACACTTTATTTTGATGGTCCCTTTTGAGCATTCTGTTGACAATAAGTAACTTTGCATCTACACTACCGGTCAAAAGTTTGGGATCAGAATGATTTTTAGTGTTTTTTAAAGGAGTTTTTTTTAATGCTCATCAAGGCTGCATTTATTTGATTAAAAATACAGGAAAAAATGTAATATTGTGAAATATTATTATGATGTAAAATAACGTTTTTCTATTTTAATATACATTAAAATGTAATTTATTCCTGTGATCAAAGCTGTATTTTCAGCAGTGTTGGGGGTAACGCATTACAAGTAACGTGAGTTACGTAATCAGATTACTTTTTTCAAGTAACTAGTAAAGTAACGCATTACTTTTTAATTTACAAGAGAATATCTGAGTTACTTTTTCAAATAAGTAACGCAAGTTACTTTTTTTTCAATTTATTTGGAACCTGGGATACTTTTTTTCATGATTCTTTGGTGAATAAAAAGTTAAAAAGAAGAGCATTTATTTAAAATAGAAATCTTTTCTAACTATATACGCTACTGTTTAAAAGTTTGGGGTCAGTACATTTTTGTTCTTTCTTTTTTTGAAAGAAATGAAAACTTATATTCAGCAAGGATGTGTTAAATTAAGAAGTGTTAGCAAAGATTTATATTTTGAATAAATGTTGTTGACAATGAGTTCTTTTTTACTTTTTATTCATCAAAGAATCCTGAAGAAAGTATCACAAGTTCCAAAAAAATATTTGTCAACACAACTGTTGATAATACTAATAATAAATCAGCATATTAGAATGATTTCTGAAGGCTCATGTGACACTTTATACTGGAGTTATGGCTGATGGAAATTCAGCTTTGCATCACATAAATAAATTACATTTTAAAGGATATTAAAATAGAAACCATTATTTTATATTGTAATAACATTTTGCAAGATTACTGTTTTTTTCTGTATTTTTGATCAAATAAATGCAGCCTTGATGAGCAGAAGACACTTCAATAAAAAAACTGATCCCAAACTTTTGACCAGTAGTGTACATGTCAACTAACTCTCATCAGAGTATTAGTAGACTGTGATTAATCTCTCAACAGACGATCTACTGACTATAAGTAACTTTGCAAGTACATGTACCAACCTTAACCTGACACTCTACTAATACTCTAATGAGAGTTAATAGATATGTAGGTGCACTTATAGTCAACAATGTATTAAAGGAGCCGTCAAAATAAAGTGAAACCATTATTGTTACTTTTATATAAGACTTAAAAAATAAAAATACAAATTCGCTGCTAGGTTGTTGAAGACTTCAACTCTGATGTTCGACCAATGTAAGTCATTATACAGTGTTATACATTTTTAATTGATTAGGTCTATTGAAGCAGAGCATCATGGGTCTGTTGTCTGACCCGAATCGCAGAAAAGCCCTGACCAACCTCCTGACCCGCCTCAACACACCCATATGGTAGGTGCTTCACCAGCTTCAACCTTGTGTGAACCTGACACGCTATGACATCTCTTCCTTATTTGTTATCCGTTTCTCTCGTTCAGTATTGTGTGCTACCTGGCGGCTATCGTGTGGTTCATGGGACTGGCGTTCGAGCCCTTCACTCTGCGCACGTACATGTCAGAGAACGCCATGGGCTCCACTATGGTGGAGGAGCGCTTCTCCTCCGGGGAGCGAGCGCTGTCCCTCGCCAAGGAGTTCGATGCCCACAAAAGAAAGGCAGGGTGAGCAGAGCACAGAAGTCACTGCGGTGTGATTAATTAAAACCCCTTAAGTGCCACCGGCCCACAGGTGGGCCCAATGGCGCTCTTTTTTTTGTTGTTGTCTTTTTTCTCCATCACATATTTTAGTAATCATCATAAATTATATGATGCATGTTATATGATGCTATTATGTTGCCTTTATGTGATGTATGCTGTTATATGATGAATTATATGATGCTATGACCCATGAACCAAGGCTTTTAAAAGCTTAAAACCTCATCTGTGAAAACCATTTTTAAATCGGACATTGCTTTACCATGGAAATGGTAGTTTAAAATCTTTTAGCGGTCTCCTCCCCTTAGTGGGCGGAGTCAAGTGTCATATTACTAAATGTATTGCGGTCTTTTAGAATCAAAAGTTTTGATAATCTTGACAAAATACATATATTTGGAAAGTTCCGAGTCTCAAGATTCCATGTTTGGTGGTTGGTATTTTTTGACAGAGAAATTTAGACCTTCGTGACAGAAAAACGCATTAACAAAATTCTACAGATTTTGGATGGCACCCGGTGGCTGTTTGTGGTATAACGCCCTAAATTTAATTTTTTTTTATATCAACTTCAAATTTGGAACATAACTTATTTAGACATAAGGCTTTAGTTTTATATCAATTTTTGGATTCAAAAATATTTTGTAAAATATTTACTTTATATAAAATAAAAACAAAAATTGGTACAGTGCATTTTCTTTACAGTAAATTTAAACTTCTATAACTTTTTGATACTTTTAATATTTTGAAATGATCCCACTTCTGCAGTAGTCTGCAGATTGTCTTCTTAAACAGGAGTCCAACCTTAGGTCTGTATTCCAAAGCTTTCATGAATTATAATAATGTAAGTTTGGATAGTGCACTTTAAATGTTACTATGTTCAAAAATGGGGGGTGGCACTTCAGGGGTTAAAGCGGGTTTAGTTTCTGGAGGAAGTCAGAGATGATCGTGGTTTGTCTCTGCAGTGGGATGCCGGTGGAGTGGTTAGTTAAAGCGATGCAAGCCAGAGGACTGGAGGTGTTCACTCAGAGCTTCTCCCGTAAGCTGCCCTTCCCTGACGAGAACAAAGAAAGATATGTGAGTCCCTGTGCTGTCTGTCTGTATTATTAGTCACTTTACAATCACCAAACTGTAAGCTTTTTTTGGAATGCTTTTGCATATGCATAAAGCAGTTTTATATATGTAGGCGTTTAGGTCACTTGCATGCTTTAACCCTTAAACATTTTTGCGGCACCTGACTCGCCTGTGCTTTTCTGTGTGTTTCAAACCTGTTCTAGCAGTCAGCATCAAATGGCACATATCATAATAAACAGGAGAACTTGAAGTTTTATTCTAGCTGATTTAACGTTCCAATTTTACATTCGTTTTCTTCAAGAATGGATGAATTTGCCAGAATTTTAAGAAAAACGCGAGTACTCCTGAAGTTTGAATTTTTTTTCTTTAGAAAGTTATACTTCCAAATGAATTGTTTTCTACATCTAACATTCCCTAAGCAAGTTATATCTATTTATAACTATATTATTTTTTTATTTTTCAGTGAATAACAGGACTATTTTATTATTTACTGACAATATAGATGTGTCCGAAACAGTTCAGGGAGTAAATTAAATAGAAATATATAATAACAGAACTCTGAAGCAAAAGTGACCTTTTATATATATATTCAAACGATTCAGTCCAACGATTAATCTCATCCAAAATAAAAGTGTTTGTTTACATAATATATGTGTGTGTGTGTACTGCAATCTGAACATGAACAATGAATGCAAACAGTGTAGCAAGTAGTGAAACAATTGTGCAAACTGTCTAGTGCAACAAAAGTACAGATTTTCCCAAACTATATAAATAGTATTTACATAAAATAACAACCAAACGGATCATCGATCCCTTGGCTTTGCTACAGAAGAGTTAATGTCTGAAAACTGAAGAAAGGATGAAGTGCAGTTGAATATAAACATGTTTTGTTCAGATGGTTGGAGGCAGGAATGTGTACGGGATCCTGAGAGCTGCTCGCGCTCCTCGGACAGAGGCTCTGGTCATCACTGCTCCCTGCAGTCCTGGAAACAGCAACAACCAGGCGGTCGGGCTTCTGCTGGCCCTCGCACAGTATTTCAGGAGTAAGACACTTTAGAACACATTCTGTCAACATCCTCAACGCTGATTTCAGTCAGTCTTGCATGACAAAGTTACAAAACCAATCTTTACATTTTTTTTTTTTTTTTTGATTTAGCAAATTCAGAAATTGTTCCATATCGTCTTTGAAAAATTCCTTGTGTTTCCCCAAAATTCCTAGATATTACCTAAATATAATATTAATAAAGAATCATATTAATAAAACTTTTTCTATAGTGCCTTTAAAAGTTGCATGAGTTTGAGGATTTGTCCTGGAAACGAGACCGTTATTTGACTTGTTGGTTTACTTTAACCATTAATTTTATTTTTAAGGTTTTTATGTAATTTAGCGAGTAATGCCAGAAATGCAGTGACTAAAATAGTCACGTTAGTGTAATGCATAAAAGAGTAAAAATGTATTTAAATATCAGAACAGCATTTTAAATCATTATGAAGGTTTTTATTTTTTATTTTAAAAAACGTTTTTTTTTTACAATATTTATTAAGCACCGCCTGGCATTTGATCAGCACCAATTTGCACATTAATTTGCAGATTCAGTCCAAAATGTCACATTTTTGTCAAAATCTGTCCACAATTTTGTTCAAGAACCTTTTTAATAAATATTATGCCTTTGCCATAGCTGTTAATTATCCTGGCAATTCAATGTTTAAAACCAAAAAATATCCCTGTACTAAATCTGGTAAAATATCCATGAACAAATGGCTACATAGTCTTTTGTTTTTATGTTTGTAACTGCTAGAGGCCCTGCCAAATGTAATGTTTTTCTTGCATAGATATACAACTTCTTTAAAAAATCTCTATAGCCATTGGCGTAAAAGTAGCCACTCCCACTGCTGAAATTTGGGATGGATTTGAAGATGCTAAATTACAGTTTTGATCATTTTGATAACTCCTGAGAATAGGACTTGATGATGCTTAGATTGGGTAAACGGCATAAGACTAGTTCACAAAACACATACTGTCGATCTTTGCTAGATGGAAGTAAAATCAGTTGTTTGTATTGATGCAATGATTCCAGTTATGCAAGACATTCGAGTTTTGATTTAGTCGTTGTTTGCGTTCGTTTTGTTTTGTCCACTTCTTCTGTAAAGACCAGATTTACTGGGCCAAGGACATCATATTCTTGGTGAACGAGCATGATCTGATCGGCATGCAGGCCTGGCTGGAAGGCTACCACCACACAAACATCACAGGTGTGTACAGGTGAAGCATGCTGCTTTACTGGGGAACCAGAAAATGAAAAATCACCTAATAATCCGATTTCGTAATTGTACTTGTTCTGTTGCTTTTCTAGAATACATTGCCGGTTCTGTCCGTGTTTATGTTTCCGGCTCTCGCTTTTATTCAGGAATGGAGTACTCGCCGCTGCAGGGTCGCGCAGGGTCAATTCAAGCTGCCCTCGCATTGGAGCTCAGCGGTGATGTCATTACCAGCCTGGACCTGATTTTAGAAGGACTTAATGGTCAGCTGCCCAACCTGGACCTGACCAACCTCTTCTATGCCTTCTGTCAGAAGTTAGGAGCCCTGTGCACCATTCAGGGAAAGGTAGGCCTGTCAGACACAATGAAACAAACTTGCATTACATTGTCTGTACACTATTTACATTTTAATAGTGGTTTTAGCTTACTACAAACACAAGCTCAAGCGTCTAAGCGTGTGATTCGAATCAAATCAGTAGTTTCTTTCTAAAATAAACATACAATATACCCATTTTGTATTATAATAATAACACACCATCCACTTATTCCAAACTGTGAGTTGAACACTAAACATGTTTTGAGGAATGTTGTAACCAAACAGTTGACGGTAGCCATTGCCTTCCATAGTATGAAAAAAATCGATGGCTACCATCAACTGTTTGGTCACCGACATTCTTCAAAGTATCTTCTTTTGTGTTCAACAGAAGAATGAAACTCGAAACAAACTTGCATTACATTGTCATTATTACACTATTTACATTTTAATAGTGGTTTTAGCTTACTACAAACACAAGCTCAAGCGTCTAAGCGTGTGATTCGAATCAAATCAGTAGTTTCTTTCTAAAATAAACATACAATATACCCATTTTGTATTATAATAATAACACACCATCCACTTATTCCAAACTGTGAGTTGAACACTAAACATGTTTTGAGGAATGTTGTAACCAAACAGTTGACGGTAGCCATTGCCTTCCATAGTATGAAAAAAATCGATGGCTACCATCAACTGTTTGGTCACCGACATTCTTCAAAGTATCTTCTTTTGTGTTCAACAGAAGAATGAAACTCGCACAGTTTTGGGAAAACTTGAGGGTGAGTAAATGATGACAGAATTTTTATTTTTGGGCGAACTGTCCCTTTAAGTCATCACATGCTGGCTTTGATGTAACAATCAGAATTATGGAAATTTATAACAAAATTTATTAGGGATGCACCAAATTTTAGGTGAAAATACCAGCTGAAAATATATGTATAAAAATATATATATGGCTGGCTATTTAATAACGCTGGTAAAATAACACTCTGCTCTGCTCACATGCTCTGATAATAACAGCTTTGTAGGATTATACACTATTTGGATAATTAGTTAAAACAAATTTATATCTGATTCTGTTGCATGGAACTGAATAAAAATAATATATTGATATTTAATATTAAGGTAACACTTTACAATAAGGTCACATTAGTTAATGTTCGTTAATGTATTAACTAACATGAATGAACAATACATTTATTACAGTATTTAATCATCTTTCTTAAATGTAAGTTAATGAGAATACAGTCGTTCACTGTTAATTCAGAGCGCATTAACTGTTAACAAGCACAGCCGTTGATTTTAATAATGCATTAGTAAATGTTGACATTAACTTGGATTAATAAATGCTGAAGAAGTATTGTTTATTCTTAGCTCATGTTAAATAAAGTAGTTGACTATTGAAGCTTATTGCAAAGTGTTACTAATATTAATATAAATTATGTCCAATATTATTGTGTTACTTTCAGTAAAAGTGTGGCTGTTTTTAATTGGCTTTTGGTTTTTTTGTTTTAAATTCAGTATCATTGAAATTGAGTTAAATTAAAAAAATCTTACAAAATTACTTGTTTAATAAAATAATAAATAATCATTACAAAGCAGTTTCGGTTTTCGGCCAAGTGCATCCAGAATTTTCGGTTTTGCCCCAGAATTTTCATTTTGGTGCATCCCTAAAATTTATGGCAATATATTCACACAATGGGTTTTGCTTGTAAACCAATTAGCCTATAAAATGCAAACACTGAAAACTGCCAAACTGATCCCAAACCAGTACAAATTTGGTCCACATGTCTAAACGCGCTCAAGCAGAAGCGAAACCGCCCAATCTGGCAACACTGTTTCCACTGAAACTGGCTAGCGTTACATTTGAGCATTGCTGTTGACTGTGTGTTAGCTCCAGAGGAATGACTGGGACACGGCTGAGGGCTACACGCACGCGGCGCAGACCATGATGCTGATGGTGTTGAAACAAGCTTGTGGACGGTCCTGGGGTGATCACGGCCTCTTCCTCCGCTATCACATCGAAGCCGCTTCCATTCGAGGCATCAACAGTTTCAGACACTACAAGACAGACGCCACCACCATTGGCAGGTTGGTTTTTGTATTGCACAGAAAATTAGTTGCGACGCATAAAAATGTACAGCCATGACCAATACTAACCAGTCAAACACTTTCTGATATACTTTGATCATGCATTCTTTTAATTCAGCTAGGGCTGCACAATTAATCGAATTTCTAATCACGATTACAATTATGGATGCCACAATTGCGTAATCGTTCAACGCGGCAATTAATCGTTCAAAGTCCACTTATGTTATTCTGCACGCTTAAGATATGTTATTTTCTTTCTACATGTTATCTTTAGGGTTTTTCCATTGTTTTAGTTTTAGTATAACATTATAATACCATTCATATTTTAACTTTTTTATAATTTAAAGAAGAAACCAATCCGATGTATAGTTGACATTTGAGGCTTAATACTATAGAAAAGCACTAAAGGTTTTTCAGTTAAGAGTGTTTTCAGCTTGTTTATTTTCATATAAAAATACGGCATGCAGTTGCATCAAACAATGGTATAAACATCATTCTGTCTATTTTTTCTCATTCTGCCCCACTGTAAAATGTTACATTATGGAAGTAGAATTGATGCTTGCTGACTCTAACCCTTGTGCTGCGCTGAAAATACTTTGCACCTCTCATTATGCTATATTATCCCTAAATCTTAGATTCAATCTTTTCATCAACTTGTTGTTTTCTTTCGGTGAGCACGTAGACCTCATTGATCTGAGCTGAGCTGATGCACCTCAGGTTTTGAGTGAACATTGCCAAAAATGAGGCACAAATAATGTTTTCGTACTCAAAAATTAAGGTGCATAAGCTCAGATCAGTGAGGCCTACAGTCAGTCGGTTACAAAACAAAACAAAAACTGTCAATTGTGCAAAGTACAAAAGTGATCAAATTATACCCTGTGTGAGCAAAGCACGTACGTTTTAGTCCAATGTGGTAACATTAACAAGTATTTTCAGTAAAAAGATAACAACATAAGGGCTAATTGTGTTTATTTTTATTAGGAGCTGAACGACTTCTGATTTTTTTTTTTAAGTCGACTTTTATGTGATGAAAGTCGAGTCGAAGTCGACTAGTCGCTGATGACGTCATTAATGAACAAATAAGTCTGGAGCTGTGATAAACACCTTGTGCACAGCTATGGCATATGACACAGCGCTGCCCACATGGCTGTTGCTCCTATAACAGCTCATTTTTATCAGTTCTTTTGTCTTTGGGTCGTTATATTTCTCACAGATTTCTGCTCGTTCTAAATCAGATACAGATAAAGTAGCACAGTAAAGATTACATTAATTTGAATGCATTAGTGAGAGCGACTGCATGTCTGAATTAATTCTACCTGGCAGCGTCTCTCTCTACTAGTAGTGAAGCTGTGGCATTTAGTTATTACGAAATATATGCTTGAACTTTTCAGTTTCTACGCTATTTTATTGAGAAATCACAGCAGTGTTGACCATACATTTCCGCTCTGAATGATTGTGCGCGCACGATCTGCGTGTGATGTACGAGCTACTGTCTGTAATGTGTGTGTGTTACAGTGCAGCAGTGCATTAGATTAGAACGGCGATTAATTTACCTGTACAATAAGCTGTTTAAAACGTGCATTCTCCCGTTCAATTTCGAGCATCCAGTAATATAATCACACATGTCTTGTGGAGCGCTTTCAGAGTATGCATTTATTTGTCATTTTAACTGTTCGGAAACTGAGCGTAAAATGTGGAAGTCCTTCAAAGATTTTTTTATCCTGTTGCGCCCTCTATAGGACCAGCGACTAGTCGACGTCAAGCTTAAAGCGTCATGGCAGAGCATTGAAGTCGATTAGTCCATGCAACCCCTAATTTTTATCAAAACAAAAGAAGAAATATGCTGCATTCGATTCAGTGATGGAAGCCCAGTTGTCGTTGCAGATGTTCTTGCATAACATTAGCTTTCTCTGTTTCTCTGCAGCCGTCCAGTCCGGGCATGTTGACAGTGTTGACCCCGGTGGTGATTAGTCACCTGACAGGTGTGGCGTTGTATCTGCTACCTGTTCATCTGCAGGAAATGGCTGTGGAGCACTTCCCTGTGTCTGAAACCGAAGCTGTGGTGCTCACTGCTATTGCCATCTATACTGCAGGCCTGGCCCTGCCACACAACACACAGCGGTACACACACAAACTCATTCTAATGCAGTTTATATTGCGTTACATGTTTACTCGCCAGCATGGATCATGCATTTCTTTCTGTCTGTGGCAGGTTGCTGTCTGGAGAGGGCACAGAGCAGGGCTGGAAAGTGCTGAAGCTGACGGCTTTGCTCTATCTAGCGGTGTTGTTGGGCTGCACAGCCCTCATTAACTTCTCTCTGGGATTCATCTTGGCGGTTACGCTGGTGCCGATCACCGCCAGCATCACGCCGCACATGCCCAAGTATGCACATTTCAAACAAATAATCGCTTATTTTTTGTCATGCATGCTCTGAAGACAATCTGACTCAATTTTGGTGAGAATTAGACAATTTGTTGCATCGCTATATAAGCAAATCTTGAGACACCCACTGGCCATCATAATGAACATCAAATGTAATAACATTCCTCTGATACAAAACCCATAAAGTATAGACAACGAAAACATAAATAAAAGATAATCACAATGTTTTCTACTGTAGTCCGCGCAAATTATATTGATAATGCATGGTCACATTATTTTATCTAACCCCTCTAAATGTCACTATTAAAGGGTTAGTTCACCCAAAAATGAAAATTAGTCCATACATTACTCGCCCTCAAGTCATTCTAGGTGTATATGACTTTCTTCTTTCAGACAAATCCAGTTAGAGTTATATTAAAAATGGTCTTTGATCTTTCAAGCTGTTTAATGCCACTCAGCGGGTGTTGCATGCATCAGTCCAAAAGCAGTTAAATAAAAAGCGCCCATCCATAAAAAAAAAAAAAGTGTCTCACACGGCTCCGGGGGGTGAACAAAGGCCTCTGACCTCATACGTCATCCGCCCGGAGCTGCTTCCGTGTACAACAGTGAGCGCAAGCTACATTAAAGTGATTATTACGTTTTGAATATGGATATTTTTCTTACAAAAACACATCGATTCGCTACAGAAGGCCTTTCAAAATTTAGTACAGTAAATTCTTTACAATAAATTTAAACTTCTATAACTTCTATAAAAACTTCAGCATATCTTTAAAAAAAGAGACCAACCCAAGGTCTCTTTTTTTCAGAGCATTCAAATATTCAAAAAGGGGGTTGATGGTTAACAGGTTAAGGATTGAGCATTTGTAAGAAGCCGTCTCGGTGCCATTACTATAGGACGAAGTGTAATCGATTCTGTATTTAATAAAAACACGTTGAGTACAGTGACTCATATGAACACAAAGTGTTTGTATCACACACAGTCTGCCTGCAGTATTCACGTTATGTGTTGATTTGATTGCTACATGGGTTTGCGGTCAGTGATATCACAGTGTGAAATTGTGTCTGTGGTCTCATATTTATATTAGCCTCTAATCGTGTTTCGGTCTCTCTGTTAGAGCTCTGTGCGCTCTGGCCATGGTGCTGCTCAGTCCTGCCTTCACCATCCTCTACTGCGTCTTCATCTACCAGGAGCTCATCGAAGCACCCGTCAGCGTCGGCGAGGGCTGGATGCTCTTCCTCTCGGTCATCTCGCAGGGCATTCTTGATCACGCTCTCTACGGATCGCTCGTATATCCACTCTTAGCCCTTTTCATTTATCCCTGTTGGCTAATGTTCTGGAACATTCTGTTCTGGAATTAACCTTTCTCAGATGTCTTCAAATGGAGCTGTTTTTAAAATGAATCCCACTTTGTGCCAATCATGAAGAGTTATTGTCCGTCTGTGGGCATTGTCTGCCGTTAGGGATTGGCAGAAGGAGGATGTCAGGCCAGATAAAGAGGATTTAATGGTGTGGCTTCAACGGTAAGAGCACTTTGGTCCAAGTATTCAGTGTTTCAGTTTTGGGGAAGGGGTTTGCATGAAGACCTATGTAGGACAGAAATGAGGAATTATTATAAGAAAGCGGAAATGTTCCAATTCATTAGAAAAGAAATTCAATATTGTTACCAGATGTGTGGACATAATAGTTCATGTTTTACCTTATAATGGAAAAGGCTTTGCATAGTTTGGCATTTTGAACTCTGGGGGACTGGAAGCTTATATTTAATATGGTTTGATACTGAAAATTGTACAAAAGGATTGTTTGTTTGTCAATTCAAATGAATTCAAAATGCAATTTAATTCTCTGTGCACATTACAAAAGGCAGAAACAAGACGATAACTCAACCTTAAAGAGTTTCCAAGACTTATTTTCTTCAATGCATTATATCAAATTTCATTTCATTTATTTCAGGCAACACTGGATTTATATGCTCTGATGAGTTATGCACGTAGGTCTTTGATTATTAAATGTAATTAAAATAACATAAAATTATGCTTATTTGTGTGCATTTATAGAAAGCCTTCACGTATCTCAAGTGTTAATAAATGAATAATATTAATATAATTTTAATAAGCCTAATAAAACAGCAGTTTGAGTAGTAACACAAAATAAATTAATAACATACAAATTTAATATTATATTATTGTATATTGTGGTCTATCTGTAATATCGTTATAAATATGACCTGTTGCGTGATATGACCTGAATAAATAAGCTTTCCATTGATGTATGGTTTGTTAGGATAGGACAATATTTGGCCGAGATACAACTATTTGAAAATCTGGAATCTGAGGGTGCAAATCATCTTTAAAGTTGTCCAAAAGTTCTTAGCAATGCATATTACTAATCAAAAATGAAGTTTTGATATATTTAAGGTAGGAAATTCACAAAATATCTTAACAAAACATGGTCTTTACTTAATATCCTAATGAGTTTTGGCATAAAAGGAAAATCGATAATTTTGACCCATACAATGTATTGTGTGCTATTGCTACAAATATACCCCAGCGACTTAAGACTGCTTTTGTGGTCAAAGCACCAAATCAATTGCAAGCGCCATCTGCCCACTGCCAAACTCATCAGAGTTCAAAGTGGTTCAAATTCATGGTCCCAAAGCATGCATCGAAGCTGACAAGGAGAGTTAGTCAAAAGCAACCTATCATGCAAACTGCATGCACCAGTCTGCCCGCTGCCTGACTCCTTAGAGTCCGAAGTGTCTCAACTGCACAGCTGAACTGCTGTCATCCAAAACGCCATGCAGCAGAGCTGACAAGCAGAAGCAGTGATGAGCAACGTTCACACAAACGTAATGTTTGGTAGCACTAGGCACCAAATCAATCACATGCACCAGTCTAACACAGCAGATAGAAACATATGCAAGGCAAAAGAGGCTTACACATAGGGAGCTTCTGGACTTCAGCACAAGCCCTCACGTGTCACTCCAACCAGAGAAAGACTGCACATGCAGAGAGAACACGAGCCTCAAGTTCACACGCTCTACTTGAATAGTAGCAGGTTTAAACTGATTCTGAAGATCATTCTAATCACGTGTAAATGCATACAAGAGCTCAGATTAAGCCACAGAAACAGCCTCCCGTGGCATGCATAAACACTCATGCATATTCAAACAATCACTGATGAAATGTAAATTCCTTGTAAGTTTAGATGCACTGTACATGCGTGCCTTACTTTAAGCTGATAATAATGACATGATGGGATGATAATCTTGCTGTAAAACTAGCTTTCAGCTATTACGCAGCTGGAACCAGCTTCCAGAAGAGATCAGATGTGCTAAAACATTAACCACATTTCAATCCAGACTCAAAACTCATCTGTTTAGCTGTGCATTTACTGAATGAGCACTGTGCTACGTCCCAACTCATTGCACTGTATTTTATATATAATCATTTTCTATTTTTAACTTTTTTAAATCCATTTTTAAATTCCTTGTTTTATTGTTGTGATTTTTTTATGATTATTTTACTTCCTTTTATGTAAAGCACTTTGAATTACCATTGTGCATAAATAAACTTGCCTTGCCTTTAAGTGTTGACATTTCCACGAATCATCAAAGCAGTTATTAAAAAATGATGCACACTTCTCCCATACGGTTGTTTTTCAATGAATGAACAATGTTAAACATGCAGAAAGAAAACTCAAGATAAAAAAAAATGCCACTGGGTTAATTTCAAGTATGAGAAGCCAGTGTAATTGCGAGCAAGCAAAGCAATAAATAAGCATTTTTATAGATATGGATTTGCTAGACACAATAGTTTATAATAGGCTGCATTGTTTTTTTATTTTGTTGAATGTTATGTTTTTGTACAATCTCTCTAAACTCTCAGAGTTTTGAGAGGTACTCATGCAGAATAAAAGTTTTATATAAATTCAGTGCTTTTTTGGCAATGCTATGCTTGTTTAATTTGGCTGTGTTGCTAAAACGAACGTGTTTTTCACAGTTAATCTGTTCACAAATCTGTTCAGGAATGTAAAAAACGGAAAGCCCTTCGTTTGTGCTGCAGCAACAAAACCCGTCATGCTTGTGACCTCAGAAGTTACAAAACCTACAAAAAGAAAACGAGCAGCACTGGCTTAAAATAGGCAAAAAAATAGATTTATTGCATAAGTATACAAGTCTTTTTTTCTCATTCTAAGAGAGAAGAAAACTTGCCCTTGAAAGACTTATTTGGGACTCTTACATTAACATTTGTATTGCAATCAGCTGTCAGATGACATGAAGACTGAGAGCTCCCACACTTTTTATACAGTCACCATGTTTAAAGCATTGGTTTTGGCTGCTAGACTGATTTATTGTGGCTCGGTGAATTCATCGTGTGTCTTGTTTTGCCACTGGCCTAACAATGTGCTGTTTGTCCTGCCATAATATAGCTGGATTACACAGCATCTCTTCATCAAAGGGTATTTGGAGACAAAACACCAATCAGTGGTTTGTTTGATTTATTTTGTTAGGCCGTTAAATTTCCCTGCCACTGACAGATTTCACAGTGTTAAATATAGAAAAAAGAATATACTGACTTCTGTCATGCAATCCATTTAAAAAAAGAAATTTTTTTATTTTATTTTATATTCTCCTGAAAGATTTAAAACTCATGTGGAAATATTGTAAACCTCGGTTACTCGTGTGCATTATTATGAAAACTGCTGCATATGTTATTATTAGCTGAATAAAGTCTTTGTTGGGTGTTTTGTCAGCTGATTTCAGCTCATTTCTGTTTCTTGCATTGTACAATCGCATTTTGTACACCTGATTGCATCACAGCTTTCAGCTGCGTGAAAATCTCAAATCCTATTTGAAGGAATGGCTATTGTAAAGGCAGCTCAGGCTCTTGTACAATGGGCTCGTTGTTTAGTAAATGCTGCCATTGGCTGCAACAGGAGTCAAAGTCAGAGTAAACCTGTGTAAGAGGATAGAGTATAAAACCCATAAACTCAGGGCTCTGCTGACAAACCGACAAGAACAAGCCGAGTCACAGACGCGACTGTCCCAGCAGCAATCATGGTTAGCCGGTAAGCGACCTTCTTTTTATTCTTTCCTGTATAACACAAGCTTTATGATGCTTATGTTTTGGATTTATGCTGTTTAAGTCATTGGGAACATGTCTGTAGTGATGTTGTGAATTGGCAAAAATCTGTGTGCACTGATTCTCTCAGATTTTCCTTTCTGTGTATTAAAAAATTGGGTAGCACTTTATTTTAGAGTCTTGTTGCTCATGTATATACTATGTACTTATTATAGTAATAACAATAACTAGGCACTAAACCTACCCCATGTAGTTACCTTGTAGGTACACTGTAAGTACATGTAAGTGCACGTACTGTAAAATAGACTTATTCCCTCACTTTTCAGTTTTGAGCACCCTGCTGGAGGCTATAAGAAAATCTTTGAGACTGTGGAGGAGCTAAACGAACCTCTTCCAGCAACCGTCACTGGTATTTTCCTCTGTTTTCATGACTTTTTGGCGTATTTATTGAGTGAAAATATTCTGGGGGAAAAAAAGAGGAAAATGTAAATGTATCTTAATATCAACCACTCAAATTCCTTCCATAAAAAATGCTTTAGGAGGAAAAGACGATGTGCTTGTTTGACCTGACAAAAACCAAGCGTTTAAGTCATTATAACGTAAACGTACATTATAACGTTCATTTGGGAAAATTTTCATTTTCCCAAATGAACATTTATTTGTAACTGCACCTGCATTTTTTTTTTTATACATGTGCCTTTTTTTTTTTTTTTTTTTTTTTAAATGTGCCTTTT
>NW_015645056.1:637911-638058 GCF_001515625.1 Sinocyclocheilus rhinocerous
ATGTGACCCTGGACCACAAAACCAGTCATAAGGGTCCATTTTTCTTTTAATTGAGATTTATACACCATCTAAAAACTGAATAAATAAGCTTTCCATTGATGTATGGTTTGTTAGAATAGGACAATATTTGGCCGAGATACAACTATT
>NW_015645056.1:638144-662960 GCF_001515625.1 Sinocyclocheilus rhinocerous
CAATGCATATTACTAATCAAAAATTAAGTTTTAATATATTTACAGTAGGAAATTTACAAAATATCTTCATGGAACATGATCTTTACTTAATATCCTAATGATTTTTGGCATAAAAGAAAAATCGATAAATTTGACCCATACCATGTATTTTTGCCTATTGCTACAAATATACCCCAGCGACTTAACACTGCTTTTGTGCTCCAGGGTCACATTTATACATTTCGGGATCAGAGTCTGGAAACAGCTTGAATTGCATTTAACCTCACATGGTCAATATATCATCATTTCCTGTGTATGGTTAATCAAGACGACACAAAAACACTTGAGCGTAATGTGCGTTGTTTGTAGGCCGCATCCCCTCGTTTATTAAAGGCAGTCTGCTCCGACTGGGCCCCGGTTTGTTTGAGGTCGGATCGGAGCCCTTCTACCATCTTTTCGATGGCCAGGCCCTCATGCACAAGTTTGATTTCAGCAATGGACAGGTCACGTATTTCCGCAAGTACGTCAAATAATCTTCACGTTACTGTGTTGTTTCCTGCTCCAGTTAAATCTTTAAAAGAAAATAATATAAAACTCATCAGTGTTATTTTGGTATCAAAATACTATTATAGTTTTTATAAATATTTTGAATCTGTTTTTATTTTTTTGTTGTTTTTCATTTCAATTTTAGTTGTTTAATAATCAAATAATATTTACGTTAGTGTGCCGTTTCCTACTCCAGTTAACTCTTTAAAAGAAACGAATATAAAACGTATTAATATAAAACGTATTAATTTTTTTTTTAAAGTTTTTATTAATATTTTGAATCCGTTTTTGTTTATTTTTCCTTTTAATTTTAGTAAGAGTTTTAGTTAATTTGTTGTGTATTTATTTTTATATTTTTATTTTATATTTTTATTTATATATATTTTTTAGTTTTATTCACAAGTTTTATTTTTTGTAGGTTTTATTTTATTTTATGGTTTTAATTAATTTAATTTTAATTTTAGTTAATTTAGTATATCAACTTAAACTCAATTAAAATGAATATGTTGCTTTGGCAACTAGCTGAAATTAATTAGCATTTATTTTTTTATTGTTATAGTTTTCGTTTCAGTTTTAAGTTTAATTAATAACCCTGTTATCCTTGGCATTTTTTCTCACAGGTTTGTCAAAACAGATGCTTACGTTCGTGCTATGACAGAGAAACGTGTTGTAATTACTGAGTTTGGAACCTGTGCTTATCCAGATCCCTGCAAGAACATCTTCTCCAGGTTTGATTATTAATTGCTGTAATTCAGCATGCAGGGCATAATGCTTTGGTGCATCAGCATTTTCACATTTTGTCACTTTTGGCAGGTTCTTTACGTATTTCAAAGGCGTTGAGGTGACAGACAACTGCCTGGTAAATGTTTACCCTATTGGAGAGGATTTTTATGCCGTCACAGAGACTAATTTTATCACTAAAGTCAATGTGGAAACCTTGGAAACCTTGAAAAAGGTAAGACAAAGACTTACTGTGCTTTGATTTAAAGGGGTCATATGATGTTGCTAAAAAGAACATTATTTTGTGTATTTGGTTTAATGAAAGGGACGGCGTGGTTAACTCTTAACTTTTATAAAGAATATCTCTTTGGATTTGAGACTTTAGTCTTTGCAACTTTACAGATCTTCTTTATGCACCAAGAGCTTGTAACACTCCAAAGAGAAAGAAAAGATTGAAATCGCATCATATGACCCCTTTAAATATTGTGTCGATCTTTCCAGCATTTTAAGAAATATTGCCTAATCATTTCAAAAGGTTGACATGTGTGACTATGTGAACATAAATGGAGTAACGGCTCATCCGCACATCGAGAAAGACGGTACGGTCTACAACATCGGAAACTGCATGGGGAAGGGAGCCTCGCTGGCCTACAATATCATCCGAATCCCACCTAAACAGAAAGGTAAGTGGTCTTTCAGTCACTGAGCAATGTTTAATGAATGCTGGTTAAATGATAACTAATGCGTTTGGTTAAATGGTAACAAACTCTTTCAGACAAATCAGACCCCATTGAGAAATCCAAGGTAGTTGTGCAGTTCCCAAGTGCAGAAAGGTTTAAGCCATCCTATGTGCACAGGTAACTATGCATGCATGTATCTATGTATTTATTTATGCTGCATTTGGAACTATCTCTATTGGCAGAGAAATGTTGAAAATATAGTGTCTAAAACATAATTTACTCAAACGAGGACAATATATTTTTGTATTTTTTATTTTTTACATCATTCTGGCTTCCATACACTACACTAGGGATATGCCGGTATCAAATTTTCATGTTGCGATTAATTGCTAATGCTTTTATCACGTGTACGGTATTATCACGATATTGGAATTTTGTTCCAAAAAAGTGTTCTCATAATACAGTATAACAGGTTTAATAACTTTTTTCTTATAACAAAAATAACTGAACATTTAAATACAATAAAGCAATACAGAAAAAAAAACGTATAAAGCAAAAAAAAATAATACACAGATTAAAGTGCAATAGGTATCACTTTACAATAAGACCTCATTAGTTAACCTTAGTGAACTAATTAGCATTAACATTCACAATGAGCAATAGCTACATTTGCTACAGATGTTATTAATCTTTGTAAAAAAAAAATACAACTCTTAGTTCATGTTAGCTCATTTAATAACACAGTTGGAACTTTTGATTTAACAACGTGTTTCAAAACACTTGCAAACAATATCTAGGGCATGTTGTAGTCCAGATTATAATGTAAAAACGTTTGAAAATAAATAGCCTATTAAGTCTAAATATTTAAGTATTTGGCGCTGTGATGAACATCATAGCAAATACACAAATCTGAATGGCTGTTTAAATCATTTAAATATGTTTCAGAAACAAAGTAGCGCAGTAGCGCTTTGTTTACATGGTTTCCGGGGTAACGGCTGCATTTCTGCTGTTTAGCGCCATCTGATTATTATTATAATTTCTGCAGTTTAGCGCTGAAGAAAATAAATAAATAAATAAACGGTTTTCACTTAGAAATTGCTGGTAAATTTCACAATTAATCACAAAGAAGTAGCAAGTAATAACTAATTAATGAATTACATGTGAAATTATGAAGTAGAAGAAAACTAAATAGTATTTTCTTGTAAAACACACTCCAATACCTTTGTTTTATTTACAATTTCGAAAAATCATTTTTACAGTGTAATATTGTAACTAATCATTATAATTTAGTTTATGGTGAAACTGTACCTAGTTTTCATAAAATTCACCCAAAATCACACTTTGAAAAATAGTAAATAGTAACTTTTGTGAATAGCAAACAGATCAAAACAGTATTATAACAAAATTATGAGTTTAAAAAAAAATAATAATAAAACAATAAGTATGAGAACATACTGTATGAGTATTGATTTTTAACATTTCTAACTGTATTAAACAAAACATCATTTTCACAAACTGTGAGTATGCAGTAATTACAACTTATCAAAGGTTATTTTATGGTTTTACTTTGTTAATAATAATAATAACAATATAAAGAATAAAGAAACTTTATTGTATAGCTCATATAAGTAAGTGATAATGTGTAGTCAGCTGCTCGTTGTCACAAAATAAACCTGCAATATTACACACTAATGTCTGTTGCTCATATGCAGTGTTTATTTCGTTTCATTTGGAACTTTTTCCATTAGCGGAGAAAGCATTTTGTAAATATTGTGTTTAAACAATATTACCTTCTTGTTGATGAAAGGTGTGTTTTATTGCTTAAATGCAGTGTGTGCAACATTTGGAGCCAGATCAACAGTCGATAAACCTTTTCCTCTCATGTCTTTCCCTTCCTAGTTTTGGGATGACAGAAAACTACTTTGTCTTTGTTGAGACGCCTGTTAAAATCCACCTGCTGAAGTTCCTGAGCGCCTGGAGTATCCGAGGATCCAACTATATGGACTGCTTTGAATCCGACGAGGAGAAAGGCGTATGTTCCTGTTTCTTCATCCATCTCTTGATAATACATGATGAGTTACTCTACACCGATGATGCTAATGTTTCATGAGTAGAACAGTCAATGCCGTATGCGGCTTTTGCACCTTAGATGTATGTTGTGTTCATTTCTACAGACTTGGATACACATTGCGAGGAAGCATCCAGGAGAATACATCGACTATAAATTCAGAACCGCTGCGATGGGTCTTTTCCATCACATCAACTGCTACGAGGACTCGGGCTTCATTGTTGTTGACCTGTGTGCCTGGAAAGGGTAAGTACTGTACGACACAATGATTAAAGCAACTACATACAGTGGATAGCGTATACGGTGAGCCGATTTCTGAAATTCAAACCAGGCATGTTTCGTAGCTCAGGTGAAATCTCACTTGTGGCTTGGTTTATTTTGTAGCTGTTGTGCATTGCATCTACTACTATTATTATTAATAATTATAATGATGTTTGTGTTCAAGCTGAATATAGTTTTAATACAGTTCACACTATGAAAAATAGTAACTATTGCAAATAGCAAACCGATCAAAACAGTGTTATAGCAAAATTATGACTTCACAAAAACATAAACAATACATATGAGAATGTGAGAATGTTTAAAAAAAAAAATTAGAATTTGCTTACTAGATTTAACTGTGATCTGTATACAGTAGTTACAACTTATCAAATGTGATTTTAAGTTTATGCTTTCGGAAATGGATCTATCCCTAGTAAGGCTTATTATTTGGCATTTTAGGCTCAAGTTGGAGCACAAAGTATGTGCTTTCTGCAAATGTAATTGTTTAGTTTATTTTTATATATATATATTATTTATTCATATCAGAGCCTTATTAGAAGTCAGTGAACTATCAGAATGATTCTAAAACTGATATTTCAAACCGTCAAACCAATTTGCAACTGTAATTTCTGATGACTTTTATCAGGAATATTTAATAAGCATGGGTTAAGTTGTGCATATATTATTATTTATCACCATTGTAATCATTTACATTTAACAACTGGTTTCAGGTGATATCATTTTTATAATAAGGTCATTTTTTTCAGCTTTGAATTTGTCTACAACTACCTGTGGCTGGCAAACCTCCGAGCAAACTGGGAAGAGGTGAAAAGAAATGCCATGATTGCCCCTCAGCCAGAAGTCAGGCGATACGTGCTTCCTCTGGATCCCTACAGGGTAGAAAAATTAATAAATGCTTAAGATTTATATTTGACCTATACTGCAAAATATGTTTTTTTTTTCTGGCCAAAATACATTTAATGCTAAATATATAATGAAAACAGTCAGGCTCAAAAAAATATATTTTTTTAAAATTTGAAAATATATTTAGTAAAATATATTTCAAAATGTATTTCGGGGAAAAGAAAATACATTTCCAGTCGTACAGTAGCCTCCACTTAGTCTAAATGCAAAAGAGCCTACTAGAGAATTCTAATGATTTAATAATGTTTCATTTTTAATATATATTTAAAAAAAAAAATGTATAGTATGTTCCTTGCTGATTTTTATTAAATGTCTTTATTTAAATGTGTTCTATGTTCACATGTGTTAAAAACATAAATGCATTTAAAATGCTTTTTAAAATATGTGACCCTGCAGCACAAAAGCAGTCTTAAGTCGCTGGGGTATATTTGCAGCAATAGCCAAAAATACATTGTATGGGTCAAAATTATAGATTTTTCTTTTATGCCAAAAATCATTAGGATATTAAGTAAAGATCATGTTCCATGAAGATATTTTGTAAATTTCCTACTGTAAATATATCAAAACTTAATGTTTGATTAGTAATATGCATTGCTAAGAACTTCATTTGAACAACTTTAAAGATGATTTTCTCAATATTTTGATTTTTTTGCACTCTCAGATTCCAGATTTTCAAATAGTTGTATCTCAGACAAATATTGTCCGATCCTAACAAACCATACATCAATGGAAAGCTTATTTATTCAGCTTTCAGATTATGTATAAATCTCAATTTCGAAAAATTGACACTTAAGACTGGTTTTGTGGTCCACTTATATTATGCAAAGAAATGGCCAAAAAAGATATTGGTAGAAAATCAGTTTATGAAAATACAGTATATTTTGAAACATTTTTGACAGTTAATTTAAATGTATTATGTTATTTTAACATATATTTGAAAAAATATGTTTTGCTATATGTGTATGTAAGGAAAATCCTGATGCTTCAAGATCGATCTTTAACCCTGATTTCTCACAGGAGGAGCAGGGCAAGAATCTGGTGTCTCTGCCGTACACCACCGCCACGGCCACAATGCGGGCTGATGGGACCATTTGGCTTGAGCCTGAGGTGCTTTTCTCTGGTCCACGAC
Source organism: Sinocyclocheilus rhinocerous (assembly GCF_001515625.1). Taxonomy (NCBI): domain Eukaryota; kingdom Metazoa; phylum Chordata; class Actinopteri; order Cypriniformes; family Cyprinidae; genus Sinocyclocheilus; species Sinocyclocheilus rhinocerous. The sequence goes on from NW_015645056.1 coordinate 644,452, forward strand.
AAGGTACGACAAACTTGATATATATCCTTTATTCCCTTTGGTTTAAAATGCAGCTCAAATGAAGCTGGGCGTTAAAACTTACGGTGATGTTTTGTCGTACGTTTTCAATCTCGAAGCTTTCGAGTTTCCTCAGATCAACTACAAAATGAACAACGGAAAGAATTACACATACGCCTATGCGCTGGGCCTCAACCACTTTATCCCTGACAGGGTATGAATAATCAAGGCAGCTGGTCAGTATTTCATAACAAGTGTTGAAGAATGCATTTTTTAAGCTGTCTTTGATGATTCGTAGATTTGCAAGCTGAATGTGAGGACTAAGGAGACCTGGGTTTGGCAGGAGCCGGACTCGTACCCTTCAGAGCCGCTGTTTGTGCAGAACCCCGATGGAGTGGATGAGGATGATGGTGCGTGACATTAGCCACATTCAGAGATATTATGTGTTGTCTAGCTTGTGTTTTGAGTGACACTTTGTTTTGATGTTCCATAACACACATGCTACTGACTGTAAGTAACTTTGCAAGAACATGTCACCTGACCCTAACCCTACCAGTCTACTAATACTCTAATAAGTGTTAGTTGATGTTAGTAGTTGCAAAGTTACTTATAGTGAGTATAAATGTCTAATTTTTTTCAATGCTTCACTGCTTAACAGGTGTCATAATGACGATTGTGGTGTCGCCTGGAGCCCAGAGACCTACATTTTGCCTGATCTTGAATGCTAAGGACCTGTCTGAGATTGCAAGAGCAGAAGTTGACATCATGTCTCCAGTCACCTTCCATGGCATGTATAAACCATAGAACGGCTGGATCTACTGAACATAAGAGTCCTCCGGTGCTGATAAAGTTACTGTATACTATACACCATGACACTGTAAACTACTACTAATAAAACTATGTTATTGCACATTTCTGATTTTCTTTAAGCTTGTTTTTGCAAGTGGCCTTCGCAAGTGTATAAAAATTATTTTGCCATCATATCCTTGAAAGGAAAAGTTCAGCCAAAAATGAAAAATTCCTGATAATGTACTCACCCTCAGGTCATTCGAGTTGTAGGTGATTTTTCTTCTTCGTCAGTAGAACAGTAAAGAAGAGTTTTAGCTGAAACTGTGATCCTTGGTGATTCATCAACGGTTACCGTCACTTTGAGAGTCAAAAACAGCATATACAGGCAACACAAAATATCTGTGGCTCCTGACTATATATATTGAGGTCTTATGAAGTGAAACGATCAGTCTGTGCAACAATTTGAACATTATTTACAACATTACTACCTGTAATGTAAATCCAACTCCATATTCAGATTTGAGAAAAAAATCAAGTAGTTAAAAGTTCAGTGACAGCTAGTGGTGGAAATGGGTACTGCAGTCCAAATTCAAAATATTGAAGAGTCGTTTTTCCGCCCTCTCTTCCTCAGACTTATTCTAAACGGTGACTTCAACTTCTACCAAAGTCATTGTCTGGTAGGATATCTGTACTTTTACTTGAGTATGGCTTCCAGGTACTTTATACACCACTGCATTTAATTCAGTAGCAATGCAACATGTTTTAAACAGTATTGACATATACAGCCATCGATCCCTCTTCTATACCTGCTTTGTTTTCTGTAGCAGTGACTCCAATCCTGGAACTGAAGTACTCATTTTGTATGTCCTCTAATCAAACACACCTGATTCAACTCAACAGTTTGGTAGTAGAGACTCCAAGAACTGATAATGTTGTCTCAGATGAGAGACATTCAAATGCACTTGTCAAAATGCACTGTCACAGACAACAGGGTAAATCAATGGTAAACAGTGTTTTTGCAAAGTTTGTTTGAAAACATGCTTTATTTTTGTGGTTATGCTAGATGACACCAGTAGAGCATGAACTGCCTACCCTAGCTTTAATGTACATAGTAAGGTCCTTTATACTACTGAAGTGCATATTGTGCAGTCTTACTGTAGTTGTTGTTTTAATCAAATGTTGTATGACTGAGAGTGACCTTTTCAGATTAGAGTTAGCTCATTTATTAGTCATGGTAAGCTCTCACACTGTAAATGGCAAAATTATGGCCTCTGCCTTATGCATAACATTTAATGAAACTGCATTTTTTTATTGATCTGTTTGAAGGTTAGTAATACGGTAAGCATTTTTAATAGTCATAAGTGGTTTTAAATGTTAATCATGCAGCAATGTTTCTTCATCTGTTTTCGGGGAAATCATCTTAAGGTGCAGTTGCTTGAGCACAACAAACAAATATCTCAGTAAAATTTTCACATAAAGTAAATAAAATACTACATCTAAGACAAATAATAAATAAAAAAATAAATAACTTGTTTTGTTCCACATCTAGTGTCCATTTACTAAAAATTAATTTGTTGATAAATGTCACTTGCTATCTGTACACACATATACGATACATGCACTGCATTTGAATAATATTTCTTCCAAATGCATTTAGTGAAAATAATCTCAGCATTCATGTTGAATGGACGTAACTCCAGCAGAGGAAGTTTAAAATGTTACATATTTATTATGCTACATATCAGCAGTTAGTATTTGGTTATTATTGGCATTTGAAAATAAATAAATAAATAAAATAATGGAAAGACTACAACAATTAGAAATGCAGCTACAAAAGTGAATCGCATTACGTTTACACACTCTTTGACATTTACAAATGTGTACACTTAGACAATTAGTTTCTTTTTTCTCCATGTAACATTGGAAAGTCAGATGAAAATGCAACTGTGAGTTAATGAGAATGATTAAAGCACATGGGGTGTGAAAACTAATAACTGTGTTGCGGCTTTTCAAAATCCCAGGGGTAAAAGCTTGAGGCGTTGGGATCAGAGCCGAATAACATCTCAGCAACACTTTGCTGAACAGAATCAGACGAACTTGAGGATACCATTTTACTGAGCTCAGAACAGAAATAGTCAATTTCAGCCAGGTCGGCGTTTTTCGTCACTTTTCCAGCACCGTGTTGAGCCTCTTCAGCTTCTTGGCTTTCGTTGGACACAAATGAGCCAACATCCATTGTATTAAAATCAAAAATGTTGTTTTTCATTGGGCCGAGCACTTCAGAGTCGGGAAAGCTCATTTCAGAGGTTCCCCACACCGAACCACAGTGAAATACTTGAGAACAACATTACTACCTGTAATGTAAATCCAACTCCATATTCAGAATTGAGAAAAAAATCAAGTAGTTAAAAGTTCAGTGACAGCTAGTGGTGGAAATGGGTACTGCAGTCCAAATTCAAAATATTGAAGAGTCGTTTTTCCGCCCTCTCTTCCTCAGACTGGAGACTCACGCGGGTTGCCAGATTGAGGACACGCAACAGAATCCAGTGCAACTGACAGCGGAAGGCGCACACTCTTTGACATTTACAAATGTGTACACTTAGACAATTAGTTTCTTTTTTCTCCATGTAACATTGGAAAGTCAGATGAAAATGCAACTGTGAGTTAATGAGAATGATTAAAGCACATGGGGTGTGAAAACTAATAACTGTGTTGCGGCTTTTCAAAATCCCAGGGGTAAAAGCTTGAGGCGTTGGGATCAGAGCCGAATATGAGGACACGCAACAGAATCCAGTGCAACTGACAGCGGAAGGCGATGAGCCTTACACTGTAATTTGGTTAGTTGTTTTAGCCTACCTGCATTTTAATATTCCTCTGGTCATAGAGCGTTTCAGATGGATGCCAAGGCTTTTTAAAGTCAGGTAGAATCTGCAATCTTTGACTCACTTCGTGAATCTTCCATGGATGTAATATGCTGTTTTCCATACACTGGCAACCCGGGGTGTCGAAATACTATTGGGTAAATTGGTAAAGGGCGGAGTCACACAGACCAAAACAAAAAACACATGCCGACACGGAACCAGTGTTGCCAAGTCCGCTGTTTTCCCGCGGAATTGGGATACTTTAACACTGTTACCGCAGGTTGTTTTTCATGTCCGCGGGTTGAAGCAACTCCATGATAATAACATGATATTTATCCCCTGGAACGCGATTTTTAACCGGGGATCCGTTAGTTTTGAGTAGCGATTGAGCGGGTTTTCTTGAGAAAACCTGGCAACCCTGCACGGAACACTCACTACAAAGTAGAATACAAACGTTTTGGTCTCTACATTCAACAGCAATCATATGTCAACTAAAGTAGTCACATTGAGTACTTTGTTGTTCCATATTCTTAGCATGCAATGACTGCTGAACTCATGCTACAAAATAGTCAGAAGAACACGGACTGCAGGAAAGCAGGTTTGACGAATCAGTGGTCTGCCGTCTGCAAGTTAGACTCTGTCATGCTCACGTGCAAACAAGTGCGCACACAACCGCGGATGATTAATTTTCCACTCAAGTCGAGTCTGGGGTGTGCAATACAGCATCGTCTGCGATAATATGGTAAGTGTTGTTGTAATGATGTGCGATCGGACATTATCAAGTAGGCTATATCACCAAATCACACACAGAGTGCACGCACGTGATTTATTAGTCTATTAAAACTCAAAATTCCAGGCATTCTAAATTATAGACAAAAGTGAATCGCATTACGTTTAGACACTCTTTGACATTTACAAATGTGTACACTTAGACAATTAGTTTCTTTTTTCTCCATGTAACAATGGAAAGTCAGATGAAAATGCAACTGTGAGTTAATGAGAATGATTAAAGCACATGGGGTGTGAAAACTAATAACTGTGTTGCGGCTTTTCAAAATCCCAGGGGTAAAAGCTTGAGGCGTTGGGATCAGAGCCGAATAACATCTCAGCAACACTTTGCTGAACAGAATCAGACGAACTTGAGGATACCATTTTACTGAGCTCAGAACAGAAATAGTCAATTTCAGCCAGGTCGGCGTTTTTCGTCACTTTTCCAGCACCGTGTTGAGCCTCTTCAGCTTCTTGGCTTTCGTTGGACACAAATGAGCCAACATCCATTGTATTAAAATCAAAAATGTTGTTTTTCATTGGGCCGAGCACTTCAGAGTCGGGAAAGCTCATTTCAGAGGTTCCCCACACCGAACCACAGTGAAATACTTGAGAGGAACCACTAGCATTTGACACTATAGAGCAAGGTTTGGATTCTCCCGAAGCATCAGATCTTTCTCGGATTGGTTCAGTGAGTTTTTCTTCACTACTATAAGCATAACTCTCTTCATTAGATGGGCAAGAACCAAAGGGGTAACAATCATCATGTTCGGATCCACTGAGATGATCACTTAGCACGTCACAGGACATCTGCTTCTCCTCCAGATTATTTAAATCTGTGTAAACTGGTTGAGGACTTAAGAGTTGGCATGTACTTATCATATAACCAGACTCACAGTTTTCCGTTTCCGAGTCAAATATCCCTGTATCGATGGATTCGGGGCTAAATGGATCAGGGACGTGGATTTCAGAGTTGCTCTGCTTCCTAGCTTCCAAACCTGGGCCTTGAAAATCAATACTACATTTGGTTTTGTCAGCAGGTTCTGGACTAAAAGGAGTAGGAGTACCAACTTCATGGTAACCAGAATCTAGTCTTGGAGCTTCATGACAGAACGAGTTAACAGTGTTCATTTCTTCTAAGTCAGATACGCCTTCGACCGGCTCAGCAGGTATGGGACTAAATGGGTCAAAATACTGGAGTTCAAGTTTACTCATGGCCAAGCCTTCAGAGGAAGAAGGTTTGTGTGGTGAACTGCTAGATTCAGGGCTGAGTTGTTTATTGGCATAAAACTGGTCAGTAGCTGATGTTTCTGTGTTACTAAACAGACAAAAGACGTCTTGAGCTGTAGAATTTGGCGGATTGCTTTCTGTGTCCAGGATGGATGAATCAGGAACAGGTTCAGCTACATCTGGATTTGCCGTCAATTGGTCATTCCACTCTGAATCAAGCACACTTTGGCAAGCATTTGAATCATTAAATGTAAGACATGGGATATCTACAACCACCTTTTCAGAATCAGGCACTAATATTTCATCATGTTTAGCGATTTCCACCTCCACTTCGTTCTCGTCGTTAGTGATCTGGTTGCGTTGTTCTGTGTCTTCAGGCTTTGGACTGGAGCATTCAAATTCATCTGCATCATTAAATTCAGGGCTCAAAGAGGTGTCCTTCCAATTCATTTGGCCATTGGACTCATCTTTCTTTACATCATTGTGTTCAGGACAAACTGGACTTTGATTATGTAGTTCAGGGCTACCGGGATCTAATCTTACAGTGAAGAAGAACATATCTCCATATTTGTAGTCGTATTCGTCTAAAGCAGAAGGTTGAGAAGGAGAAATGGAAGGAGAGCTACTGTTTATATCATGCAACTGTTCACACAGAGGACCTGCACTATCATCTGGAGATAAACTCTCAGTTTTTATGAGTTCTTTGTCATTCGCAGCATTTTGTTCAGAAGTGGTAATATGATGTTCAAAGGTCTTCTGGAAATCGCCTGGGAGAGGATCAGGGTCACATGGACTTAGAGGAAACCCAGTATAAGACCCTGCGATAATGCTCTGTAGACCACACAGAGAGTTAGCTCTTTTAATTAAACCGGATCCAGCCTGAACGTCAACCCTGTCCTCCTCCTCCTCTTCAGCGAATACATTGGAATCGGCATCGAAGGAATTAAACACTGTAGAACTGTGACTAGAGTCTGATTCATGGACACACTCGTCATTGAACTGAGGACTAACAGCTTCAACGGATAGATCTGGTTGCACAGCATCATGATTTCGGTCTTGTGTGGTGTTTGTCCCAAGCTCAGACCCATTATCGCTGCAAGATTTGAGACTCCTGCTTTCAGTGGACATGGACACACCGCTGTCACGCTTTCCAGTGGACTGTGTGCTATCAGTATCTGGTGGCAAGTTGATGGGAGCGTTAAAAGTACCGTAGTCTTTAACGACGGATTGGAGAGGGTAGTGCACAGTTTCTGGAAGATTGTTCTCTGCAGGGATAAAGTCATCCTGACAATGCTTTTCTTCTGACATGTTAACCAAGAGAGAGTCCGAGGCAAAAGGGTCTGTGCCTTTAAACGGGTCCCTGGGTAATTGCTCTGAGAGAAAACAGCACCATATTAGTCACTGTCTTATGGATTGATTTGCTCTTTTCCTCTGTGCATTTCTGTGCTACAAACGTATACATATTTATCAGCAGCTAAGGTTTTTTCAAAGCTGTGTAACTGTTCAGTAACAAGCCATATTTTTCGATAAGCAGCTGTCTAGTGTGACAAACTTGGGTAATAATCAAACATGCTCTCATGCAGATATTCCTGTGCAGAATTGGACTTTTCACATTTAGGCCCAGATTTACTAAACAAGGCAAATTAATGTGAGAACACAATCCCATAAAAGCACTCGTGCGAGTGGAAAGTTTTGCGGTTGCTCTACTGACAATGTGCAATTTAAAAAATACAGCCTGATCAAAATTCATAATGACCAATGCAATCCACCAAGAGCCAGGTCGCAATCAAGCAGAGCTGATGATAATCAGGTAATTACTAAAAACACAGGTGCAAATTGGGTTAAGACATGTTTTTTGGAGAGCATTAAATAGTGGCTCAAATACCAGTAAACTGACTACCGTAAATTAAATCGCATTGCATGATTCGGTTAAAAAACTCCTCCCATAAATGTTTGCATCTAAAAGGGAAACTCCTACAAATGCATATGCAATAAGGTTATTCTGAAAAATACCTGTCCACGGATTTTCATTGCTAATGTTTCACAGAGTCTTTTGTAAATCCTGACAGTAATTTTTTACGCTAAAAGAAGGTTTGCGTTGGAAAAATATGTTAGTGAACCCGGCCCTAAAAATTGTTCAGCTTTGTCATTCTAAACCATGGGTTAACATAATTCTGGTTATTTTTCATGTTTCACACTGTTCAAATGATTCCCTAATCTTCAGGTTTCATAGTTTCACACTGTAAACCACAGGTTAACCCTGGGTTTTATTTGGATATCTGCAATATCTTTTATTGGACAAACACAGCATGCAATCTGTTGAAATAATGGCAGGATTTCACAACCCAAGGTTTTAACGGTTCTAACTCCCTAATGTTAAATTGTTACCCTATTCTATTAAAAAATTGTGTAGTGCTCTCACCCTAATGTATAGTGACTATAGTTCTGTAACTGTACTTAAATTAGTAGCTGGTAGCATTGGAAGTTAGTTTTAAAGTTGTGCATTGATGCGGTTTTAGTTATAGTTTGAAAATACTTTGTATCAAGAATGTATATACATCATTACAGGCAAAATAAGGTAAGGTTTAAAACAACGTTACTAACCTGTTACGTCAACCTTTGGAAAGTGGTCCTCTCCAAATACATCACCTGGAAATGAGTGAAAAATAAGTTGAGTAACATGAAAAAGTATGAACGCGATCATGCCATAACAATCACTCGCCATCAGTGAAGGGGTTTGGATGGAAGAAGTCAAACTGTTTGTTTGTCGTCTGACTGGCATGAATAATCTCAAAGTCCTCCTTCTCCATGTCAGAAGAGTCAGACTGTTTGAAGAGAGAAAACATAAGTTATTGAGTGTTCAGATTTAGCAGCAAACTCAACGCTGCATAACGAAACAATGGGAACACATCAGTGGTCATGAGGTCCGAAGCCCAGTGTGTGACGCTCACACGGGTTGCCAGATGTAACAAAGAACGAGACTGACAATGTTAGGCAATGAGCTTTACACTGTAAACTTATGAGTTGTATTATCCGTGTTTCCTCTGGTCAAAGAGCGTTTCAGATGGATACTGAGGCTTTTTAGGTTCGGTGGAATCTGCGATCTCTGACTCGGTTCGTTTGCTGACTTCCATGGCTACAAAATGCAGTGTTTTACGGCAACTGGCAACCCGGGGTGTTGAAATACTATTGGGAATCTGGCAGTGGGCGGAGTCACACAGACCAAAACAAAAACAGACATTTAGACACAGAACACACATTTCAAAAGTGGAATAACTGGCAGTAGCATTGTTTTTTTTTTGGAGAAACAAGTATATGAACTTAGCATGTTTCCTAAATAACTGGTGTTTTACGATAAAAAAAAATACATACAGCACCTAAACATACAATACAATTTTTAGGCAATCAACCGAACTGAAGCACTCTGTAGGAGTTAAAAGTGATTTAAATAGCTGTACGTAAAAATGACTGAACACATCTTACAGGTACATGCTCAGTCATACTGTATCACGGTGCATGTGTGTCCTACCTGCGGAGTGGTTGATCTGAACATAACATCCTCCTCTTTGACCTCTGTCAGTGTGATCTCAGTGAAAGACGATGAGCCACTGCTCTTCTGGAATCAGTAGCACATCAACAAACTAGTAACTAGTAGCAAATGACACATTCACATGAATGCTAATGTTCATACCAAGTTCTCCATTGAACACTGCATTTTATCGAGCTCCTCTACAGTGTTCTCTTGCTCGACATCATTCACTTCCTCTCTTTCCGATTTGGACTTGATCTTCTCACTGTAGACATGATTACACTCGCTTTCTACATCATCCATGTGTTCTTCCAACGCCTGGTCCAAACCGACACAAGGAGCTTCTTCTGTCATCTCAGAAACTGAACTTTCACCGGTTATGAGGCCAGCAACCAGCTCAGCCAGCTTCTTTTTAACCTAGTCAAAAAAGGAAATTAAAAAACACAACATTATGTTTACAGAGTGTCAACAAGTTTGCAGATTGCACATAGAGACAGTATTTTTGATGGGTCAAGCAATCAGAAGTTGCTTGACCATTTTTAACATTAATATTTCTCTGAGTGATTACCTTGACATATTTGCATTGCAAATCCACTATTTCTGTACTTTATTTTACTTCTTTTCACCTCTTATGTCATGGAATGCAAATTTTGTAACAAAAAACTGACCTCTAGAGCACATTACAAGCTATGCATATGGTTAATTCAGCATAATTGGGACATCTTTCCCAGTCATCTCAATGGTAAAAAGGTGTCCCAATTGATCTTAAAACTAAGGTTCACATGTAATGATCAAGATCGCTGAAAGTTCCACTTAGGAGTCTCAGTCTTAATTTTTTGGGGGTACCTGGGTAAATATAGTGTAAAGGTTTGAAGCATCTGGAATGAGAAAGAATGGATGTGATTTATTTTTAATTCCCCTCATTTTGGGTTGATTATATCTGATGGGGGACCAGATAGGAAACTGTGATTTTTTCCCCCCATATGGCAACAGTTTCTGTACAATTTGAGTTCGAGCTTTCACTGGTCACACAGCTACCATATTTTACAGTAATTATGTTTACGATTGACATACAACAGCTTTTGTTTGTCAGTGAGGTCTAAACCAGGTGCTGGTGACCACTCTGATGTAAAAGTTATGTTATTGTAATATAATTATTATCTTTCTTACCTTATTAAATAAATCCGAGGTTATCACACGTGACTAAGAATGTTACATGAAAGTAACAATAAAAACATGTTTTTTTTAAATAACATCTTACGATAGCAAACTAGCTGTTGCTCTCCAAATTGGCATCAAGAATTGTGACCTTTTTACCGGTATTAAAAATAGACTACTGAAATGTTGGTATTGTGACATTTCATGCACATTTTTTATTTGTATGAAGTTTTTATGGATTTCCACGGATTCCCACTCCTAAAGACTATGCTTTCATTTTGGATCCACAGGGATGTAGTATAGCTAGACTTTTTATAAAACGAACCAAAAAGATCAAATTAAATTTGTTAAACTGTATACCAAATTAATCAATTAGTACATTTATTAATTATGGAAAGTCAATATTTGCCATCTAAAACCACTTTTAACCTTTTTGAAATTGGTTTCACCTATTTTAATCGGATAATAAAATAAAAACTAGTTACTAATTAGAAGCCAATGGAATGTTTGCACTTTTAATTTAAAGCATTCACCTCCTCACAAGATCAGAAATATTACCAAACATCTTGGGTGAACTGGTCCCAAAAATATGCAAGGAGAAAAAGAGGAAGGTGACTGAACTGTGACCTGTATAATCTCCTCGAATAGGTCCTGCAGCGGAGTGACCCGTAGATGCAGGCTTTCTGCGTGTGCTTTAGCGTAAGCCACTTCCCGCTGGAGCTGCAGGAGATCTTCGGCCGCGGCACACAGCTCCACATCATACTGCTGCGCGGTCTGCTCCAGCTCCTGCTGCTCCTCCTGCAGCGAATGCAGCTGCACACAAACACACACACAGACGGCATCGCCCAAATATTAGGCTATATGCTGTTTTCGCTCTGGTGCACAGAGTAAGATATACCCCACAGGGTTCCTACGGGGTTCGGAAAGGTATGGAATTTGATTTAAGTATTTTCCAGGTCTGGAAAAGTATGGAAAAAAGAAAGCAGAGTATGGGAAATATTTGTGTTTCCAGACTCTTGCCCATATTTCGTAAGTCAAAATACGACTGAATGAATTCAAGGTGCACTTTTTCATTATGCAAAATTGCAGGTTATAAGCATTTTGGGTTTCCTCTCACAATATTCTTAGCACCGTATTACATAGCCTCAAGGACCTTTGCAAAAAAATGTGTGCATGAAAAACTTAGCATTTAGGACAATGCACACTGAGCCAAATATTGTGCCATCAGCCCATTTTGCGATGTGTTTTCTTGGCCTCCACAAAGTATGCATTAAAGAGACCTAAGGCCTTGAAATATGGCATACTGCCCTAACAAAAGCCAAATTTTAAACACTTTTTTTTACAGTACCTGTCTTTTTTATAAACCCTTGAACTTGGCAAATTTTATGCCATCAGCCCATTTCGTGTCATGGTTTGTGTGCCACCACAGAGGATGTGTTAAATTGGACATTAGGCCTTGATATTAGAGGTACTACCATAAGAAAAGCCAAATTTTGAGCAAATAGATATGTTCATTCATGTTCATCCATGCTCTTGTTTTATTCATAGTAAGATGGCAGTGATGCACAAAGGAAGTAGGTTATATAAAGCTAGAAATTGTAATGCATAAGCATGCAAAAAATTCCCATATGCATGTGAATAGTTTCTCGAGGGCACAAAAAAGTTTCTTGTGTAGGCTACATGTTTTTTAGGGGCTTAGGGGTTTCAAGAAAATCAATGGAAAAAAACCTGAGAAAATAAAAATATTTACAGATGACTGTACTATATACCAATTATAAAACGGAAAATAATGCTCTATGAACCATTTATGTTAAATATGGTAAAGATAAAAAAAGAAATTAACACATCCAGCTTTATTACCTTTGCAAGATTGTTATAAGTTCAATCAGTCTTTCTTTTTTAAATTTATATATTTAGCATCAAACAAATATGGTAGTACTTGTTCACAGTAATTAAAAAAAAAACGAATTAAAGATTAAATCTTAAAAGATAAGATTAAAAGTGATTGCGTAACTGCCCAGTAGTAGGCGATATGCATCACGAATATAAACAAAATTAAACAGTTAAACCATTAAATAAAAGAAGTATGGCACGCATGGTGAATCTTGGATTCAGTGTTCTGTTGAGAAGATTTACCAACATTCAAAGCAGTGAGAGCCTCTTTTAACTGTCTGTTTGCACCAATTTGGCCATTATCTGGTCTTATCTGAAACACTACGATTCTTATTTGGCTTTTTTCGCTTTTTTTTTTAGACAACGTTTAGAGTGTGGACAGGTAGCAAAGTGGGTACAACTGATGCATGAGTCTGAATCCAATAAGCTTGCCATGTAAGTGAAAATCACTCTGATTGTACTGTAGTTTTGCATCTACAGTAGATACAACAATGTTGTTAGTCCGTTCAAAAACCAGTATCTCCTTCCTTTTATGGCTCCATCAATGCTGTCGTCTGCTTCAAGTACCAAGCAACTGCAGATCTCATCTACTTCCGTTCTGAGTAATTGATATGCCGACTAATGGCTTTTTAGGGAATATGGGGGATGTGTGTCAGCTTCCACACAAACCATTGAAGACACAAAGCTCTTTCAACCGGCAATTATCTTACACGGCATGCAGATGCTTTATGACGATCATGATGCAGAACAACTGACTGTGTGATGAAGCCTACTAGAATGCAGTTTGATGCCCCTAAAATACAAGATATGAAGGTAAAAATGTCCTTCGATCCATTTTTATTTTATATTTATATCAAATTATACAGTTTAGCAATATCACACGAGCAGGAGTGCTTTTTCCTGAATATCTGCACAGTTGCAAATGTGATACTGATTTTATTACAAGTTAATATTGTGTTACATTTTAAACTCAATATTGTCTGTTTTTGCTCAAATTCGCCAAGAAAATAGTTCAATCGAAGCCACAGCATAACTGTTGTGTATGTCCGAGCAACACACAGCTGTGTTTTATTACTTCATTGAAAATAAAATGAGCCGATGATTTTGTGACTCGTGTATAAACCCAGTCACTTGCTTCGTTTCTGAATAAATCCGCTGTTTGAAAGAATCGGTTGAATGAATGACTCACTCATCAAGACTTGCTGCCACCTACTGGCAGTTTCATATTCAAATCTATTAATTCCCATTTAAAACTGATTGATTTAAAAGCATTATGCAATTCTAATTGGAGTGTAAATGCACTCATGCCACCTCTGAAGAGACTGTGCAAATATACCTAAACACCACTTCAAATTATTTTGTAAATAATGTTATGGCCATGTTGTGGTATTAAAACTTTGTGTAGTTCTTGTCACAATACTGCTGTTAGGGAGATGAAGGCACGACGAAGATTAGAACAACAAAACCCACACGATGAAGAGGGTCTAACACACAGGATAACATACAACAATTTCGGACAAAGGAGAAAAACAAGAGGCCAACGAATATACACAGGATAATGAGGGTGATAAACTAGACACAGGTGAGGTAAGCTAATGAAGACTAGACGAGAACAGGAACATGACCAAATAAGGGCACAGAGGAACTAAACTAATCAAGGAAAGACAGAAACTGGGTCAAACAGAGCAACCAACTTGACACTATTTAGCTTCCGCCATACGAGTTCATTGTTTAGGCTTGTTCAGCTTTTCAGCTCATTTCTGTAACATTCTGCACTTTAGCATAATATGAACAGTGCATTGATTAAGTTATTCACCTGTGAACACTGCTGAATGCAGTGCTGTAATGCTGTTTGTAAGCTATTAGAGACCCACCACATTTAGAAAAGTGTATCAATTTGTACAATCAATTATCAGTCAATGTTACAGCTTAAGCAAACATTAGGAAACATTAACATAAAAGGCACAGACTGAGCAACTCTGTCAACTAATTTCTTGGCATTTCAAGACTAGACTGCTGCAGTGCTCTTTTGGCTGGCCGTCCCGCCAGCATGACTTTGCCGATGATTCAGAACGCAGCCTTGTATTTAATCAGACAAAGAGAGCTGGCAACCGAATCCAAGGCTTTGACACTGGCAATAGTAATATATCACCCTTTGATTAACCTGGAACAACAGCAGAATTCCTTCTGTAGAAATCTTTGGTATCTTAAGCTTGCTTACCACTTCCCTCTCCTGTTTCTGGAGGTCATAGATGATCTTCAGTTCTTCCTTCAGCTGTGTCTTCCTGTCCTCCAGCATCTCCACGGTCTCCTGCGTGTTACGGCGCAAGGCCTTGACCGTCTGAAGGGTCTCCTGTTCCATGTGCACCTCATCCTGCAGACCCTGAGGATACATTCATAAGCATATGTGTGACCCTGGACCACAAAACCAGTCATAAGGAGCAATTATTTTTTTTTTGTTGAATTTTTTAATTTATACATGATCTTAAATAAGCTTTCCATTGATGTAAGGTTTGTTAGGATAGGACGATATTTGGCCGAGATACATCTATTTGAAAATCTGGAATCTGAGGGTGAAAAAAAATCAAAATATTGAGAAAATCACCTTTAAAGTTGTCCAAATGAAGTTCTTAGCAATGCATATTACTCATCAAAAATTAAGTTTTAATATATCTATGATAGGAAATTTACAAAATATCTTCATGGAACATGATCTTTACTTAATATCCTAATGATTTTTGGCATAAAAGAAAAATGGATAATTTTGACCCATAAAATGTATTGTTGGCTATTGCTAGAAAAATACCCCAACGACTTAAGACTGCTTTTGTGGTCAACTTGATGTCCTTGCAGCTCTTTGCAAACTTAAATCAAATTTAACAGTTGCATTTTATTTTAGGGTACGTGTACTTACAGTGTATTACCTAAGAAAGTACTGGTGATATAAGGTAAGTACATGGAGTAGGGTTAGTACTGTAAAGACTATAAGTACATAGCATGTACATGAGGAACAGGACAGTAAAATAAAGTGCTACCAATTGAACTAAAACTTGGATGCACCCAGAGTCTTGCTCAAAACGAGCTGATATGTTTCCTCGTCAGACCTGGCTGAAAAAGTGCTGAGCAAACCAGTCTGAGTTGTTGTGCAACCCATTTGAATTTGGCACAATTTTATTACAAGTGGACTGTGTTCTGCTGTTTTAAATGCACAAACTGTTTTTGCTGCTTAATATTTTTGGGGAACCTGAGATTTCAGAATTTTTCGATGAATAAAAAGTTTAAAAGAACAGCATTTATTAAAAATAGAAATCATTTTTAACAAATACACGACCGTTCAAAAGTTTGAGGTCAGTATAAGCTGTGGTAAATATAAATTGACAATACTTGAATTGCTCTACAATGTAAATACATTTGTCTTTTTGTCTGATTTTCATTCACGTTTTTTGCTTCAAATCAAAGTTTGTGATTCTCCTTGTAGCTGGTTGGGTTGGTTAATGGATTATAATGCTTAAAGACTTTTCTAAAATTGCGATGGGAAAAATGAATGGAAAAAGTTCAGAACCAGCGCCGCTGAAAAAGTGTTGGGTACTAATAGACATGTTATAGATTTATATAGCTGATTTATATGAGAATCTGTACAATTATAACATTTTTTAGACTTCTTGTTAATGATTTTCAGTTTTGTTCTAGGTAATTAAATCAAGAGTTCCTCAATAACAGCAAGAGTATGGTATTTGTGGCAAAAAGCACTCTTGTTGTCGGGGCTGAAGATCCCCATCTGAACTCAGTAGCTTGTTAGAATAATTGGCATGACAATAAATAGAGATGGCTGACAGCAAGGTTCTGTTCAAATGGTTAAAAGACCTTAGTCAGTATAGCAGCATATTACATTTTTTACAGGAATGAAAGCGAGGCTGTGAGGGACTGAAGTACAGTGTGTGTCATTGTAAAGACTGTAAGTCTGTCCCTCACAGCCTTGTTTTCATCCATGTTAAAGGGATAGTTCACCCAAAAATTAAAATTCTGTCATTAATTACTCACCCTCATGTCGTTCCAAACACGTAACACCTTCGTTCATCTTAAGAACACAAATTAAGATATTTTTATTAAGATATTTTTGATGAATTCTGAGAGCTCTCTGACCCTCCCATAGACAGCAATGTAATTAACACGATCAACATCCAGAAACGTAGCAAAGAAATCGGTAAAATAATCCATGTGACATCAGGGGTTCAACCGTAATTTTACGAAGCTACGAGAATACTTTTTGTATGCAAAAGAAAACAAAAATAACGACTTTATTCAACAATTCATCTCCTCCGCGTGCCTGGTGCCATTTTGGAGAATATACGCAAACAGCGTATGCTGTTCTGGTCAGCTGTGGCACGCGGATACATTGTTTTCGTTCAAATCAAAGCGTAAATAAATGTAGAAATCGTATCCGCGTGACGCAGCTGACACAGAACAGCATACGCTGTTTGCGTATATTCTCCAAAATGGCTCCAGGGTGGAGACGAATTGTTGAATAAAGTCGTTTTTTTTTCTTCTTTTGCGCGCTTCCAGAACCTTTAATTGTCTAAATACATTTTTTCGTAGGCCTACTTTTAAAAATTTATTCATGTCGGGTTTTTTTTCATATATATATTAACTGACATCGTACTCAAAACATATTTTAGATAAATTATTTTATTTATTTATTTTTTTACCCCGAGTCAAGAGCAAACTGCACTCTTACCTCATGATTTTTTTTAACAATTCATGCACTATGGGAGGCGTACAAAAGCTCATTTTCTAGGTGCCTTTAGCCCCGTGGTACCATGCAATTACTTTTACTACCTCTATGCTATCACACATGTTGCTGATCTCCAACACAACACACACACACGCGTGCGCGCGCATAAACCGTGTTTTGACAAAACCATATCACGAAAAATAAAAGTATAGAAACATAAAGACATGTCACACAAAACGCGATGCAACAAAGCAAAACAACTTGCGACAAATGACATATTCACTCCAAGAATAAAAGGAATGTGGGCTGGACTGGGGGAAATCACTACGATACACAATGTTCACACGCAGCGAAAGGCAACGCGGCGTTTTGGTTTGATTGAAAAAATAATAATAATTATAATACTATGCCGCTTGGTGCGGCCAGTTTTTCAGTTTCTGTGCATATAAACAAGCGTAGAAAATAACACAGTACCTTGATTTCATTATCATCTGAAGTGTTGACCTGAGCCTCAAGCTCCGTGTCCCTGAAACAGCATAAAACGAAAAGAAAATCTATCACGTAAAGGCTATATCTCAAAATGATGCAAACCGAAATGCCAATACTTCTGCGAGATTTCAGCACGATTCTCTCAGTTTAAGCGCATGCAAACACGAGATTGCTGCAGAAATGTGTAGAGTGAAATTATGCAACCCATGTGTCAGATGATGTCAGGATGATGAATCACAGCTCTACAGCGCATGCAAATATTACGGCATTGCTTCAGTGCATGAATAACCTCGACGCGAAAGGTGATGATGATTTCTGAAGGATTAAATCGCATTATGGCATGCAGCTACTTAGATGCGTAAAGACAAGGCTGCGCGCGCGTTTGTGTACCTGGCAGCGGCTGCAGCGCGAGCTCGTGCCGGCCGCAGACAGTCCAGAATAAAGCGCAGCATATTCATGCGTGACACACAGTTAACGCACAGCCTTCAGAATAATGTCCCACTCTCTGTGAAATGCATGCTGTCAAATAAAGGTGCGCGAAAGAGACGTTCTCCTCGAGTCGCTCTCCGCTCTCCTTCGGCTGCGGCAATCACGTGATCACGGACACTGAAGCAGAACCGGCCCCACGGTAGCTACTCGAGGAGACACCCGGCTCAACACACCGCCAGTGGTCACTAACATAGCCTACATATGCATAGCCTATGTGCGGTTGCAGTTGGAAAATTCCCTAATGCCCAAAAAATGCAATCAGTCACCGAGATAATGAGACGCAGCCTGACTCATTTAGTGAACTGGAATACTATTGGAGTGCCTGCAGGGGATATATACTGTGTAACGTTTCTTCAGGACAGTTTTTCTGCTGACCGCTGGAAGTCGCTCTCGGATTATTACGGGTTTTTTTTCAACTGTTTACACACAGAATCTGTCCTTGTGACACAGTTTCTGAAAGCTGGCACTCAAACAGCAGAAGCACACCAAATCTGCAAAACCATACGCTGATTCTCACACTCTAAAAAATGCTGGGTTAAATACAACCCAGTGCTGGGTAAAATAGGGACAAACC
>NW_015645056.1:666115-676102 GCF_001515625.1 Sinocyclocheilus rhinocerous
TTTGTATGCAAAAGAAAACAAAAATAACGACTTTATTCAACAATTCATCTCCTCCGCGTGCCTGGTGCCATTTTGGAGAATATACGCAAACAGCTTATGCTGTTCTGGTCAGCTGTGGCACGCGGATACATTGTTTTCGTTCAAATCAAAGCGTAAATAAATGTAGAAATCGTATCCGCGTGACGCAGCTGACACAGAACAGCATACGCTGTTTGCGTATATTCTCCAAAATGGCTCCAGGGTGGAGACGAATTGTTGAATAAAGTCGTTTTTTTTTCTTCTTTTGCGCACAAAAAGTATTCTTGTAGCTTCGTAAAATTATGGTTGAACCCCTGATGTCACATGGATTTCTGGACGTTGATCGTGTTACTTACATTGCTGTCTGTGGGAGGGTCAGAGAGCTCTCGGAATTCCTCAAAAATATCTTAATTTGTGTTCTGAAGATGAACGAAGGTGTTACGGGTTTGGAACGACATGAGGGTGAGTAATTAATGACAGAATTTTCATTTTTGGGTGAACTATCCCTTTAAATCCTGTATGGCATCTGAGATAATGGGCGTATGTCTTAGACATAATCATCATATTTTTAAAGAAACCATAATTTTTGTTTTGTATTTAGTGATAGTACTATAATGCCATATTAAATTACGGGATCTCTGTTAGGCAATGTAAGAAACTTCCAGAACCTTTAATTGTCTAAATACATTTTTTCGTAGGCCTACTTTTAAAAATTTATTCATGTCGGGTTTTTTTTCATATATATATTAACTGACATCGTACTCAAAACATATTTTAGATAAATTATTTTATTTATTTATTTTTTTACCCCGAGTCAAGAGCAAACTGCACTCTTACCTCATGATTTTTTTTAACAATTCATGCACTATGGGAGGTGTACAAAAGCTCATTTTCTAGGTGCCTTTAGCCCCGTTGTACCATGCAATTACTTTTACTACCTCTATGCTATCACACATGTTGCTGATCTCCAACACAACACACACACGCGCGCATAAACCGTGTTTTGACAAAACCATATCACGAAAAATAAAAGTATAGAAACATAAGGACATGTCACACAAAACGCGATGCAACAAGGCAAAACAAATTGCGACAAATGACATATTCACTCCAAGAATAAAAGGAATGTGGGCTGGACTGGGGGAAAATCACTACGATACACAATGTTCGCGCAGCGAAAGGCAACGCGACGTTTTGGTTTGATTGAAAAAAATAAAAATAAAATAGGCTACTATATGGCGCTCATCGGTGCGGCCAGCGTTAGGCATTTTGCATTTTGTGTGTGCAATTCTTGGATTCGTGTGTAAAGTTTTGAAAAAAGAGGCAACGTTTGAAAATGTGTGAAAGGAAGAGAGTTACATAACGTTTGTTTGTTTGTTTGTTTGTTTATTTTCTTCTTAACGCCATTCCAGCATCTATGGCTATATTCATGGCGAGAACCATGCAGGGGGACAACTGTTCAATTCATCTGCATGTCTTTGGGCTGTGCTACAAAAAGTCAATAAATCATAAGTTTAGGGCTGGTGTCGGGTTATATGAGAATGTGCTTTGTGTATGATTACTTCAGATTTAGCATATAAGTATTTGTTTTGTACATGATTATGTATACCACAAGTCCAGGCATCTTCTCTTCTTCACTGTTTAGCTTCAGATCATCCAGCAAAAAGAAAAAAAAAAAGGTACTTGCACTATTTTACCACTAGGTGGTATAATATTTGCCTTGATGGACAAAACTGAGGCTAATATTGTCGAATAATGCATGCATGATTTATTATTATATCATGATTTATTTCCCTCCAAACAAAGGCACTTAGGCACAAGCAAAATAGATCTGCGTGAGCAATCACCGCTTACTCAGAAAAGGTATAGAGGTACCGCCAGTGACAAACTAAAATAAATCACCTGGATTCAAGCACCAGTGGATACACCAATGGTTTCAAATTTAAGTGTCTTGCCTGTGTGTGCAATATATAATATACTGTATATATATATGTATAAATTTTTAAAGAGACAGATATTGTCTTCTCATTTTAAATGGGTAGCAATTTTGCAGTCATGGCAGCTGACAAATAAGTATTCATTATCATAGGATATATAACAATTAAGATTTTTTTATTAGAATAGTGTTTTTTTTGTGTGTGTGGTTTTTCTTGGTTTCGCAAAGATACAGAAACTGACTCATAATCACTGCTTTCTGACTTTCTGTTCACTGCTTTTGCCATCCGTGCCAAAGTCTCTCAAATACAGCTGAAAAGCCTGTTTGAAGTGTTTTGAAGTCATTGGTCACATATTGCTTGTCAACTTCAGTTCATCTGGAGGTGTAACTGCATCCATGTCGGTGATAAATCTGTGTAATTGCTATCCAAGAATAAATGCAGATGTTAGCTTCGTCTTAGCTTCTTAAGACTATTATGATTTATATTTTCAAAATAAAAACTTATAGTAAACTGTTTAAAATCAAGATGGAATGGGAAAACACTTGCACGACATTGTTCTTTATTTAATATTTTCTGCTCTGGAAGCATCACATCGATACAGTTGTTTTGATCTGACAGTATAATTTAACCACTGTACCTCAGTGATACAACACAATAAGCTGAAAGTCTTCCTCCTTAAAGATTATTTGAACTAAAGGATATTTACTGTAGACTGTTAGTTCACCAAAAACAGCTCATCAACAGCAGTAATAAAAGAAGTCCAATCTGGGTGATTTTGATCCATATAAAAATTCTGAAAATCTAAATCTTCACAAACATTCTGATGCCATTTGTGCAGGAGTTCATCGAATGATGATCATTATACAGCCGTCATGTGCTGGTAAACAATCAAATATTTACATTCATTATTCATATAACAGATGCTTTTATCCAAAGTAACTTACAAATGAGCAAAAAAAAGAAAACAACAACAACGTCACACTTCATAAAAAAATAACAAAAATGCATGCAGTGCCACAATGCCAAACCAGAGAAGCACACAGCTAAGAAGCAATGTAAATGCAAAACAGAAGAGAGAGAGATTTTAAAATGTATATATATTTTTTTCATTTTATATATTTTTGTTTTGCTGCTAATGATAAATATTTATTTATGGTTATGGAGGTGTGTGTGGTGCCTCAGAAGGTTTGTTGTTGAAGGCTCAAAAATCATTCCACCCCAGTGGGAGTGTACATTTTCTAGTAAGTGACATTAAATCTGGCCGTGCAGTTCACTGACCCCAGAGAAGCCTGTTAGACGGTGTTGATCCAGAATCAGTCCAGAATGCAAGCGTCAGAGTCTTGAATTTGTTAAGGGAAGCTATGGATATCCAACGGAGAGAAACCACTGCTGAGGCTTAATTGTAAGGAAGGGCTTGAATAAAATCCTTATAGGTCAAGAGCAAGTGGAGGTGGATTTGCAGATGTGGGATGGAATCATCAATCTTAGGTCGATTATGACTGCTTACTAGGGATGCACCGATGTATCGGCCAATAATCGGTATCGGTAAACAAAACCCGTCTGCGCTATCGGCAATCCAATAAAAACAGCCATGATCAGGGCTAATTATATGCTGTCAAACAAAAGGGCACAGAAAAACCTGTCAGACTGCAAATGCCTCTAATGTAGACTATAGGGCTGTCGATAAAAAACACAATCCTATTAAAAAAATAGCGTTGTTAACACTAGTCCTTTTTGACCCTATGAATCACCCATAGTTCGAGCCGGGGTTGCCATGTCCGTGTTTTTTCCTTCAAATATTATTTGTTTATTTATTATCTCATAAGAAACAATGTCTTAGCTCTCAAATAATGTCTATTGTATTGCAAAATTCAAACATTAAATACAGTTTTTGCTTCAGTTAAAGCGGCAGTGCGGAGCGCGACTCTCTTCCACTTTAATTCAAGTTACAGCGCAAAATAAACATGAATGAACATCAGAAGATAAAGTACAAATTACTGAAATGTATCATGTCTATGTAATCGCTCAATCAGCGTTTCAACCGCGGAAAGATGACAATAAAACAGCTTGTGAACAATGTCACTTAGCACTGCATTCATGGCCATAGCCAGAGTTTGAAAATTAGTGAGGTCTGGGGTGGGGTTAAGCTAAAAACCCCTACAAATACAGCTCATTATATACACTAAACACTTTAAAAGAGACGGAGATGTAGATGTTTGTGAAAGATGTTTTCTCTGTTTTGGAGGGATGAACACTGTTAAATTATGTCATATTTATTGTGTAAAAATGTGAGAATATTTTACTATAGGTTAGGGGTGGATAATTTTATCAGATGTTTATTAATCATGCAACAGTAAACTACTATACTGTACTTAAATACTTTACTGAATGAAATAGACTTCTTCATGGCTAGTGTTTGCTTATATTTCAATTCATTCTGTAACTTACTTGTTCTACAGATCTGTGTGTACTAGTGTTAAATGCTACTGTTTTTGACAAAGTTGATAACGTTTCTGACAGATAATTTCATGATATTTTTTGTGTTTGTCTAACCGAATGTGCTAGCCTGTCTGCAATAACCTGTCCGTGGGCTTTTTTGATAACTGTCAGTTTAAGTGCCGGAGATGCAACGCTGCCAGATATTGCTATAAAAACAAATAAAAACAAAAAAATAATAATAAACCGAAATTATTTCAAATCCTTTGCAAATAAGATAAGATAAAGATATCGCTGAACCTAAACTGAAACTTCGCACTTTATTAACTTTCTAAAGTGTCAAATTAAGTGGAAAATAATTTTCTCTGAAGACTCGTTCACTCTGCCAGCGTCTTGCAGCGATCATTTTCATACCGCGGACGCTAAACTAATAAACCGAAATTATTTCAAATCCTTTGCAAATAAGATTTTTATCGCACTTTATTAACTTTCTAAAGTGTCAAATTAAGTGGAAAATAATTTTCTCTGAAGACTCGTTCACTCTGCCAGCGTCTTGCAGCGATCATTTTCATACCGCGGACGCTAAACATTCTTGCAAACGGTTTAAACTGAATTATAAACGCAGACACTCATATGAGGAGTTTTAATTAGCAAACTAGTCATTCAGAGAACAAATTTTAGTTTTGAACGTGAAAAATGTACCGAGGTCCGGACCTCAAAGCTGGCTACGGGCCTCGCTGCATTTACCACAATTCGGTAGTTAGCTATAAAAAACAGATGGAGCCTATTTATTGTTAATTATGTATGTATGTCGGAATAAATCTGTCATGAAGACAAGTTTTTAATTTTTTTTACGAAAACTACCTTATGTGCAACTGAGTCATATACAAACGTTTCAGTTTTTATTTGATTATATCCGAAAATAAACTGCAGTTGAATAAAACAGTTCAGGCTTTGTTGTAAATTTTAACGTCTTATATTATAGCAATGTGCCAAATGAGAGGGTTCCATGCACAGCATTAGCTGCGAGAGATTTATTTTTTTATTAAAATGTATACGGTTTACTTTGTTAGCGCACATTGCTTAAGGTCTTGAGGTGAGCAATTGGGCAAAGAATATTTGGAACCACCCCTTTAGTTTGCTGTAAGCAAAAGAGAGAGGAGGAGCATTAAAATAAAACTCGCCCTATATTAAATATTCCGTTTCAGTTGGAAGTGTCACAATACTGAAGTAAAGTCGGCAGCAACTTCCAGTTTACCTGGACTTTAAGAAAACCAGGGTATGGGTATCGGCAGATGTTATTCTGAATAATCGGTTATCGGCTGAGAAATGTAGTATCGGTGCATCCCAAGTGCTTACAGACTCTGAGGAACCCTCATATCCAATGAAGCATAAACTTCCGTCTCTCTGGCCGCTCCTGCCATCACCCTTCTGGCTGGATGGACCTCCCGTCTAACCTCGTGAACCTCAGTGGACTGCATTATTTCAGTGTTAAACATCTGGGCGGATGGATGGAGTGCCCGTTTAACCCCTTGAGCCTCCATGGACTGCATTATTTCAGTGTCAACCATCTGCATCGCTCCTTGAGTTTGCAAAGACCCTTTTTGTGGCTGCCTCTCAACAAGAACTACACTCTGGTAGTGCTGCGTTTCACGTTTGGCAGAAGCACCAGAGCCCTTCTTCTCCTCCATTAACAGGTTCTCCTGAAGGCCTAGGACTGGGCTGGGCATCACCAGCAGAGTAGGCTGGGCTTCCATCACATAAACGGGGGTGGCAGAGGTGTAGTACATCGCAGGCTGCTGGACTAACAGGGTTTGGTTAGGAACCACTACTTTATCTTGGACATAGACTCCTGTTGAAGACATGCTGCTGGTCTGCTGCGCTCCTGCGGTATGAATGATGGCGGATGAGGTTGCTTTCTCCTGAGACTGTAAATGACTAACTGACTCTTGTATGTTGACATCTTTGTGTGTGGTGGAGAGGACCGGTTTGGAGGTCACAGGGACGGTCGTGCTGATTTCAGCCTTTATTGCAGAACCACTACAGATCTCAGCCAGTGTCTTGAACTTTATATCAAGGTCATCAAGAAAAGCAAAGTCATTGTCTTCGTGTAAGAGACCGCAGATGTCCTCAAATGAGCCCTTGTATGATTCCTGACCCTCGTAGTCGTAGATCTTTAGACTTTCTCCTATGTCTTGCTTCTTAGCCACATGACTTGCTTTCTGTAGTAACACAGGAAATAATGTTGCATTTATTGATTCAGAAACCCTTGACCCATTCATATACACCAGTGACCCAAAAATACATTTTTAGAAAATATTTCTAACCTTACATACTGTATTGCGGAATTTTCTATTTGTTTTACTGTTTTTTTGAAGTTTAAAGGTCAAGTTTAAACACATCAGGCTGGTCTTTAATCCTCATAATGCATTCAAAATCTGTATGCTATTTTCACATTATGTTTCCGTTTGGACCTGAAGAATCGTTATAAATCGTTAAGTCATAGTATTTTCCAACGAAAACCATATTGTATCTGATTAGCAACTTCTAATTAATAAGTGGATGGGGAAAAAAAATCAGTTTTGAATGTTACCATGTTATTAAATTTATAAGAACTAATCTAAGCATTATTGTGTGTGTGTGTGTGTATATATATTGTGGATTGGAATTAATGAAATTTAATTAAATTCCTTTGAATTTATAACTCATAATTACTCAAAAACAGTCTAAAATTAATAAATATTACACTGAAAAGTTTTCAAACAAAATAAATTAATTTTACTTGCATAAACTTTTACTTTCAGATGAAAAAAGTCACACATTGTTCATGCCGCAATGGTTCATCAATGGGCATAAATATTGCATGCATACATATTCAAAATTCAGTTCCAAAAGTGTGAGATATGGGGTAAAATATAAACACATCAGGCTGGTCTTTAATCCTCATAATGCATTCAAAATCTGTATGCTATTTTCACATTATGTTTCCGTTTGGACCTGAAGAATCGTTATAAATCGTTTATAAAATAGTCATAGTATTTTCCAACGAAAACCATATTGTATCTGATTAGCAACTTCTAATTAATAAGTGGATGGGGAAAAAAAATCAGTTTTGAATGTTACCATGTTATTAAATTTATAAGAACTAATCTAAGCATTATTGTGTGTGTGTGTGTGTATATATATTGTGGATTGGAATTAATGAAATTTAATTAAATTCCTTTGAATTTATAACTCATAATTACTCAAAAACAGTCTAAAATTAATAAATATTACACTGAAAAGTTTTCAAACAAAATAAATTAATTTTACTTGCATAAACTTTTACTTTCAGATGAAAAAAGTCACACATTGTTCATGCCGCAATGGTTCATCAATGGGCATAAATATTGCATGCATACATATTCAAAATTCAGTTCCAAAAGTGTGAGATATGGGGTAAAATATATTTTACACTAATATAACTTCATACATAATTTTACAAAAATTATTTTTGACACCGATGGTGCTCCATACTTACCTGGGTCCAAAATGACCGGAATGTGAAACGTGTAGCTTTTTTTTGTGTGTGTGAATGGTTATATCTTTTAAAAAATAATTGTAAAAAAGTTTTGTTCGCTTACTAAAAACTATGTATGATTTAGAATTTTTTATGTATCTCTTCCGGGTCAAAATGAACTCAAATGCATTATGAGGGTTAAAGCTTTCTGTTCTGGTGCTCTTTTATGGCATGCTATGCAAAAGCTTGTTATGTGCACCTGGTATTTGGAGTCTTCCATTTTGCAATATTAATGTTAATACATAGTCGATTCATTTATTTTGATTACATGATTGATTAATTGTTAGTTTACGTTTAGTTATGAAGATTATGCTGTGTAAAACTGATACTTACTTGAGAATAGTAGTTGCCTAAGAAAGCATCAGACAGTGCAAGCCCGTCAAACATGTAGTCTTCAAATCTGCTGTGTTCTTCTTTTCTTTGTCCAGACATGTACCACCCGTCAATCTGGTGAGGATATGCACTGTCATGCTGGTCATAGAACGAGGTCCAGTGTGAGCCTTCTGCTCCACATCCACCATCCTTTACTCCACCCCATATCTTAGCTCCTCCTACAGCGTCCACATTACGGCGCTTGTTGTCCTCCAGCTCCTTTGAAATCTTTAAGATAGCCATGTCCTGGGGGACAGAGTACAGCATGTTTTTATAAGTGCCAAATATGTGTAATCATCTTTGACAAGAAAATAATTTTAGCAAATTACTTCAACCTGATAAGCAACTGCAACACAATACATTAAAGTTCAGCAGTTTGACCAATATGGATTAAAGCAACATGCATGATAGAAATGAAAGACAATAAACCTACTACTATCTACAAAATAGATACAAATAAAGACTTTATACCATCAGAACCAAAAACCCCATTAGTGATATTTTTATCTATTCCTTCCAGAACAGCATCTGGTCACACATGTGCAATAATCCTTAGATAAAGCCACCAAAATGGAAGAAAACCTGCACATCAACAGATCGTCTGTGGAGGTAACCAAAGCAATCTCATGCTTCTTGAGCACCTTTTTATCCCTCAATAGATTTAGATCACCCAAAGAAACTGTGTTTTGATTATAAAGTCTCTGAACATAGACATTTGGTTAATTATCCTTGAGATGAACCTCAACAGATTGCAGCTGAAAAATACCTATAGAAATTTGCTTTAAATGTTTGAATGAAGACTATTTGCATAATTTTGTCAGAGTGCCATTCAATTAAAAAAAATAATAATAATAATTTGCGTTAAAGGCACAATATGTAAGATTTTTTTAATTAAAATATCCAAAAGCCACTAGAACAGTGTTATATATTTTGCTGACTTGTGTACTTACATTATCCCAAATGTTTCGAAGAATGTTTAAATCCAGAGAAATAAGCAATTTTAACTAGTGACATGGACCGTGTCCATAGTGTCATTGTGTCGCCTGCTAATGACCTCATAACCCCTCGATTTCCCATGAAAACACCAAAGACGCTTTAATATGTTGTGTGTTTTAATAGACCGGTGACGACCGCACAGAGTAGCATAATAACAGAACTTTCAAATGTATCAAATTCATTCATTTTATCTGCACTAATTTTATTAACACAGCGCGCATTTTCTGTTTGACCCGTGGCCTAACCCGTAAGTTATTTGGAAAAATGGAGGTGCTGACAGTGTTGCCAACTTATCGACTTTGTCGCTTGATTTAGCAACTTTTCAGACCCCTTTAGTGACATTTTTTTTTTTTTCAAAACAGTGTTTAGCGACAAATCTTTAGGGTTTGCCCAAACCTTAAGTCTCTCTTTCCCAGCTCCGCACACAGCTCTTTCTCTGCGTCTGCTCTGTTCAGCGAGCGGCAGAGAAGAGCAGCGCTTTCAGTTAAAATATATATTATGTTGCTTCTCTAATTTTACATGCACGTATAGTCGAAATCACAGCACAGCTATTGTCTTTATCTTATGTGTAGCCTATTTGATTTCATCAGACAACGGCTCGATTATCAGGATTTTTGTGCAGATTAATGTCTTGGGAGGGAGAGCTGGGTATGTAGTCTAAATGGGTCG
>NW_015645056.1:676186-677017 GCF_001515625.1 Sinocyclocheilus rhinocerous
GAAGTAATGAGGACCTGGTTTTTCTATGTTCTTTTTTTTTCATGTCTAATAGACATGTTCTTTGAAAAACATCTATGACCTATGAAACATGTCTAGTCTTCATGCTCTATGTTGACTATGGTTTCACTAATAATAAACATACATTTGCA
Organism: Sinocyclocheilus rhinocerous; assembly: GCF_001515625.1. Taxonomy (NCBI): domain Eukaryota; kingdom Metazoa; phylum Chordata; class Actinopteri; order Cypriniformes; family Cyprinidae; genus Sinocyclocheilus; species Sinocyclocheilus rhinocerous. Next base: position 676,336 of record NW_015645056.1, read on the forward strand.
TAAAGCATCCATATTTGTCCATGCCCTTGCTTGTTGATTTATTAAAAACTTGAAAAGTATTAATCTAAGGTACATTTAGAACAGACAAAAAGGTGCGATTAAGTTGCGATTAATCGCGAGTTAACTCATGATAATCATGCGATTAATCGCGATTAAATATTTTACTTGATTGACAGCCCTTATATATATATATATATATATATATATTAACAAGTGATTGTACTAAATTTTATCGTAGTCGAAATCACAGCACAGCTATTGTCTTTATCTTATGTGTAGCCTATTTGATTTCATCAGACAACGGCTCGATTATCAGGATTTTTGTGCAGATTAATGTCTTGGAAGGGAGAGCTGGTTATGTAGTCTAAATGGGTCGCGATTCAGTCACTATTTCATATTCATTCCATTGTCTGACAACAGAAACAGTCAAATATATCAATGAAAACAGTTTTATTGAGAATTTAGCTGCATCAAAATACAGTATGTGGGCACAGAGAGGCAAACAAATGTAATAATAAATAATAAATGTACATTTTGCATGTTCAGAAGAAGTGAGCTGCCCTGTCCTGCAAATAATGTAAACAGGCTTGTGTAAGTATTGCTTAGTGCAAAGAAAGAGACGTAATGGGAACCTGGTATTTCTATGTTCTTTTTTCATGTGTCTAATAGACATGAACAAGTT
>NW_015645056.1:678627-710942 GCF_001515625.1 Sinocyclocheilus rhinocerous
GAACCTGGTATTTCTATGTTCTTTTTTTCATGTCTCTAATAGACATGTTCTTTGAAAAACATCTATGACCTATGAAACATGTCTAGTCTTCATGCTCTATGTTGACTATGGTTTCACTAATAATAAACATACATTTGCATAAAGCATCCATATTTGTCCATGCCCTTGTTGATTAGAGTATTAAAAACTTGAAAAGTATTAATCTAAGGTACATTTAGAACAGACAAAAAGGTGCGATTAAGTTGCGATTAATCGCGAGTTAACTCATGATAATCATGCGATTAATCGCGATTAAATATTTTACTTGATTGACAGCCCTTATATATATATATATATATATATATATTAACAAGTGATTGTACTAAATTTTATCGTATTTTAAATTATTAAAACCTCTTGCTGACAAATGGGTAAATGTGGTTTGAAGGACAGTGACAATGATTGGTAATGAAAAAAAAGACTGATATGGAAAAAAAATTAAAGCAGCATTAAACTTTAATTGTTTTGATACTTGAAAACCCATTTTCGTCTTTGTCCCATAAATAAATAAATAGCCTATAGGCACGTGTGTAATAACAGATGTAGCAGTTTGTGTGCTTGACAGTGTAGTTTTCTGCTGCACTCTTTACTCGTCTACACAAAAATGCACAAGAAATGTAAACATAATATAATAAATAATAAATGACTAGAATAAATAATAAACAACTGCAGTTAACAGGGTCCAAGTTTAGAATTTGTCAAAATTTAAAACACAAATGCTGCTGATTCTGTCTGTTGAATAAAAACTAACAGTTAAAAAGTTTAGAAATGTTCAGTAACATTGGAAATGTTTAATATTTTGCACGTGTCCTCCGAATGCTTGTGTTGTTTTGATGTTGTACTGACAAGATACAGGCTAATTAGTCATTATGGGCCACATCCAAAAACAAACAAACAAACAATCTGCTAAAGAGTTAAATGCATCCAAATTCCTTAGAAATGTCTTGTCCTAGGCATTTCTAGATGATGCACACCAAAATACACGTAGATCAGAAAAAGGATGGCAATCATGTTTTTGCATAAATGGAAATTACCATTTGATTTGAGGGAACTGAAGTATTCAGAGGAAAAATTAATTTCTATTCTTCCCTGTACAACTCAAAAGAACTTTAAAACTTTAAATTAGCTTTTTATAGTGCTACCGTGTCCGATTATCACAAAATTTGGTACACAGCCTAATGTACACATTCTAGGTATCCACCAAATTTCATAATGACCAAGGTTTCTCAATTCAAAGGTTTAGGCACTTTAGCCTCTAAACATTAGCTTCTAGACTGTTGCTCTTCTAAAACACTCTAAGAACACAATAGGCAATGCTGAAAGAAGAAAGAAAAGACCTCTGGAAGATGTGACGTCATATAATATCTGATTCTGAACTTCCAAAATCAGTCTGTGTTAAAATTCTGCCTTGTACTGTAGTGTCACATACCTTGTCCTCCCCCTGTCCTTCAGTGTTATATGCGATAAGATGCTCTCTAGCATCAAACGGCATGGTCTTGAAATCTCCCGCAACTCCTGCACCTCCACAAAGACAGAAGAGCAGCAGAAGCGGCACCACTGCAAACACAGTCAACATCAGTCATCAGTGTTCATTGAGCACTGCATCTGTAAACATCTTCCACAACCGCACACAATCCATTCATATAGAGCCATGCAACAACAGCAGTCAACAGCTAACAAAAAATTCAAATATACTAACATGTTTTACTTGTAATATGTAAACTGTATGCATATGTATACTTAGATTTCATAATCCAGGATCTTTACATGGAGCACCAGATGTAATCAGTATTTTGAGCTTATTACTCAAAGCAATATCTGCTTAATGAAGATTATACTATATATATATATTTCTCTGGGCAAAATATATTTTAAATATATGTTGTAAACAATGAAGTTAAATTATTTTATTTTTTTTAAATGGAAAAAATATTTAGTTTCAACCTTCATATACCAGAATACATTTCAAAATGCATTTCAAGGGCAAGAAAATATATTTTTAATCTTACAGCAGAATACATTTTGGCTAAAATGCAAATTTGGATAAAATAGCCTACTACAGATCAAAACTAGATTTATAATGGTTCATTACTGTTAATTAATTTTTGAAATAAAATTCTTCAAATGTGTTATTGTCAGGGATACTCCAGCCTCATCAGACCCAATCACTCTACTTCGAGATGCAGCCTCAGGCCTTCACCAACGATCGCTCCAAGATCGCGTTTATGATCTCCCCATCTAGCAGGACGCGCTCTTCAGTGGGCACAATCCATTTGGAATTCCAACAGCCCCGCTATTCACACTCTAGCAGCCTTTACATCACATTTCAAAGAGGTGGTCGGTCACTCCGCCACGGAGATCTCCGTCCATGATAAGCTCTTCCGCATCAGCCAGGGCAAGGCATCTGTGAGTGAGTACGCTGTCAAATTTGGCACCCTAGCGGTGACTAGTGGCTGGAATGAGGTGGCCTTACTAACTGTGTTTCGTCAAGGGCTCAACACAGACATTCGATTACATATGGTGATTTATGATGACACGGTTGGCCTGGAAAGCTTCATTCAGAAAGTCATCAAGATCTCTCAGCATATATATGCCTGCAAGGATGTCCTGCCACTCTCTTCACTGACCTCAACCGCCTCACCACCTCCCAGCACCAGAACCTATGCAAGTTGACTCATATCATCTCACCCGTGTGGAGCGCAACCAGAGGATGACTTCCAGACTCTGTCTGTACTGTGGAGCTAACGGACACTTGATTAATTCCTACCAGGACCGACCAGCATGCCCAGCGGTGAGTACCATCCAGCTCAGTCCTCAAATAGCAACCCTGACTCGCATGAGTGTATCATTAATTTAATCTCACCAATCCCTTTCAGCGCATGCTCTCATAGACTCTGGCTCCTCTGGAAAGTTCATCTCGCTGGCCACACTACAACGGCTCCGGCTCAAACCTCAGAAAAATGCTCAAGTCTTGAATATCCTCACCATCCAGGGAAAACCACTGGGCCGTGGCAAGATTCGTTTATGCTCTCCCAACATTATGCTTCGCATTGGGTGCCGTCATGAGGAGCTCCTCTCCTTTCTGGTGCTGGAGGAGCACCAGAACCTATGCAAGTTGACTCATATCATCTCACCCGTGTGGAGCGCAACCGGAGGATGACTTCCAGACTCTGTCTGTACTGTGGAGCTAACGGACACTTGATTAATTCCTACCAGGACCGACCAGCATGCCCAGCGGTGAGTACCATCCAGCTCAGTCCTCAAATAGCAACCCTGACTCGCATGAGTGTATCATTAATTTAATCTCACCAATCCCTTTCAGCGCATGCTCTCATAGACTCTGGCTCCTCTGGAAAGTTCATCTCGCTGGCCACACTACAACGGCTACGGCTCAAACCTCAGAAAAATGCTCAAGTCTTGAATATCCTCACCATCCAGGGAAAACCACTGGGCCGAGGCAAGATTCGTTTATGCTCTCCCAACATTACGCTTCGCATTGGGTGCCGTCATGAGGAGCTCCTCTCCTTTCTGGTGCTGGAGGTCATTCCTGGGACGCCCGTGGCTGGCCCTTCATTCTCCCATCATTAACTGGAATAATAACGAAGTTCTCCACTGGAGTGAGTACTGTCTTCAGAACTGCCTGACCAAAATTTCTTCACCACAATCTCATCTCCTTCCAGTCTTTGCCACCAATATTGAGAGTACTGAACCGAAGGAGGTTCCTACCATCCCTCCAGAATACCGGGTGTACCAGGATGTATTCAGTAAGCGGGCCGCCACGGAACTACCACCTCACCGGCCATGGGACTGTGCCATCGATCTGCTGCCTGGAGCTCAACTCCCCAAGGGTAGAGTTTACCCGTTGTCCATCCCGGAGCAAAGAGCTATGGAGGAGTACATTGAGGAGGCTCTCCAACAAGGCTTCATCCGTCCCTTGACCTCACCGGCTGCGTCCAGCTTCTTCTTTGTGGGCAAAAAGGACCAGAGGCTTGCGGCCTTGTATCGATTACTGTACCCTCAATTCTCAAACAGTCAAATACCCGTATCCCCTTCCGCTGGTGCCGGCTGCCCTGGAGGAACTACGTGGAGCTCGCATCTTCTCCAAGCTGGACCTGCCTTCATCACTCCCACCGGACACTATGAATACCTCGTTATGCCGTATGGATTATCGGTTACACTTTATTTCGATAGTCCACTTTAGACATTCTATTAACTATAAGTAACTTTGTAACTACATGTCAACTAATTCTCATTAATTTGCAACTACATGTCTACTAACTCTCAGAGTAGACTGTTAGGGTAGGTTTAGGGTTAGTAGAATAAGTTGACAAAGAAAGTGTTAGAAGATATTAAGCAGACAGTCTACTAATACTCTTCTAACTGCTAGTTGACATGTAGTTGCAAAGTTACTTACTGTTAATAGAATGTCTAAAGTGGACTATCGAAATAAAGTGTTACCGGATTATCCAACTCACCTTCTGTCTTCCAAGGGTTTATGAACAAGGTGTTCCAGGAGTTTCTCCATCGCTTTGTGATTGTGTACATCGATGACATCCTCATATACTCCCGGAACCTGGCCTAACATTGGCATCACGTGGAGCAGGTCCTTCAGAAGCTGAGGAAATACCACCTTTACCTCAAGCTGGAGAAGTGCGAGTTCCAGCACACGACCACCAAGTTCCTCGGCTATGTCATCAGTCCCCAGGGCATCCAGATGGATGACAACAAGGTGCAAGCCATTCGGAACTGGCCAAGACCTTTAAGGAACTTCATCACTTTCTGGGATTCTCCAACTTCTACCGCCGCTTCATTCATCATTCTCTAACCTCCATGCTCTGTAACAAGCCCAAGTCTCTGTCCTGGACACCTGAAGCCCTCAAGAGTTTTGAACAGCTAAAGGAAGCCTTTTGCACCGCTCCTACCCTCGTCCACCCGGACCCTCAGTGGCTGTTTGTCATGGACGTCGATGCGTCCACAGTAGGAGTAGGAGCGGTGCTATCACAACGTTTCGGAGAGCCTCCAGTCCTCCATTCCTGTGCATACTTCTCCCGCAAGCTTTCCCCGGCGGAGCAGAACACTGGACGAGGAAATCTGCCAAGCCACTCAGTCAGAACCTGCTGTGCCATCACCAAGTCTCCCCATCACCTGCCACAAGGAAAACTTTGACAAAGAAAGTGTTAGAAGATATTAAGCAGACAGTCTACTGATACTCTACTAACTGCTAGTTGACATGTAGTTGCAAAGTTACTTACTGTTAATAGAATGTCTAAAGTGGACTATCGAAATAAAGTGTTACCGGATTATCCAACTCACCTTCTGTCTTCCAAGGGTTTATGAACAAGGTGTTCCAGGAGTTTCTCCATCGCTTTGTGATTGTGTACATCGATGACATCCTCATATACTCCCGGAACCTGGCCTAACATTGGCATCACGTGGAGCAGGTCCTTCAGAAGCTGAGGAAATACCACCTTTACCTCAAGCTGGAGAAGTGCGAGTTCCAGCACACGACCACCAAGTTCCTCGGCTATGTCATCAGTCCCCAGGGCATCCAGATGGATGACAACAAGGTGCAAGCCATTCGGAACTGGCCTCAACCCAAGACCTTTAAGGAACTTCATCACTTTCTGGGATTCTCCAACTTCTACCGCTGCTTCATTCATCATTTCAGCCTCATCACTGCTTCTCTAACCTCCATGCTCTGTAACAAGCCCAAGTCTCTGTCCTGGACACCTGAAGCCCTCAAGAGTTTTGAACAGCTAAAGGAAGCCTTTTGCACCGCTCCTACCCTCGTCCACCCGGACCCTCAGTGGCTGTTTGTCATGGACGTCGATGCGTCCACAGTAGGAGTAGGAGCGGTGCTATCACAACGTTTCGGAGAGCCTCCAGTCCTCCATTCCTGTGCATACTTCTCCCGCAAGCTTTCCCCGGCGGAGCAGAACACTGGACGAGGAAATCTGCCAAGCCACTCAGTCAGAACCTGCTGTGCCATCACCAAGTCTCCCCATCACCTGCCACAAGGAAAACTGGTACCGCTTCCCATACCACGCCGGTCCCCTGGTCCCACATCGGAGTCGACTTTGTCACCAACCTCCCTGAATCGGAATCTTACACCTGTATCCTTGTTGTCGTCGACAGATTCTCTAAGGCGTGGAAACTTCTCTCTCTCAGAGGATTACCCACCTCCATGGAGACCGCGAAACAGCTATTCCACCATGTGTTTCGCAACTTCGGTATTCCTGAAGATATCGTCTCCGATTGTGGGCCCCAATTCATCTCCCGGGTCTGCGGGGCCTTCTTCCAACTCTTAGGAGTCTCCATAAGCCTGACCTCCGGATACCACCCGCAATCTAATGGCCAGACTGAGCGAAAGTTCCAGGAGATCGGGAGATATCTTCACAGCTACTGCCATAACAACCAGAACTGCTGGAGCCATTACCTTCCCTGGGCCGAGTATGCACAAAACTCCCTCTGGCAGAACACTACCGGCCTCACACCCTTCCAGTGTGCACTCGGCTTTCAACCTCCCCCTTTCCCATGGACCAGAGAGCCATCTGAGGTTCCAGCGGTCGATCACTGGTTCAGAGAGAGCGAGAGGGTATGTGACTCGGTGCATGTCCATCTCCTGCAGGCAGTTCGGAGACACCAGATCCAAGTGGACGTTCGTCGCCTACCTACTCCACAATACCAACCTGGAAATAAGGTTTGGCTGTCCACACGGGACATCCGTCTCCGACTGCCTTGCCGCAAGCTGAGTCCTCGCTATATTGGCCCGTTCACCATCAGGAGGCAGATCAACAATGTCACCTACAGGCTTGATCTTCCATCTCACTACCGTATAGCACCTACCTTCCACGTATCCCTGCTCAAGCCTTGCACTAATCCTCGGTCTCCTTCTCCCTCAGGGTCTGACGAAACGGACGTATCTCCTCCTACCGAGATCGATGAGGAGGAAACCATCTACCAAGTCAACACCATACTGGACTCCCGGCATCAAGGCAGCTGCCTAGAATATCTCATCGACTGGGAGGGATTCGGCCCCAAGGAAAGGTCATGGGTGCCTAGAGACGATATCCTGGACCCGTCATTCCTAATTAATTTCCATACCCTTCATCCCGATCGTCCTGCACCCAGGGGCCGCGGCCGTCCTCGACATCGGCAGCGGACGTTGGGAGTCGCCCGTGGAGGAGGGGTACTGTCAGGGATACTCCAGCCTTGTCAGACCCAATCACACCTAATCAAGACTAGCTCAAATACACCATCACTTCAGTTGCACTTTGTCTGGTCTTGAGTTCACTACGCTACTCCTTACCGGTCTCACCTACCTGGATAGTTACCTGTACTCGCCTGTCTGCAGTCAGCATCAACTGTCCTCCTCCTTTTTTCCTGGAAAGAGATCCAAAGAACTGTTATCCACCTGAGCTAAGTCCAGTTTCTCACATTGACTTTGATTGACTCACCTGTTGATTCCACATCACCTCACTCTGCTCCAAGCTGTTAATAAAGAAATTTAACTTACCTGTCTGTCTCATCGAGGTCTTCTTCTGTGTTGTGACAGTTTTATGCTCACACATGTTATAGACAACACATTTTTTTCTTCAAATGTGAAATTTATTTTCTTAGATTGGAAATATATGGAGAGCAAAATACATTTGAAATGCTTTTAAATAATATATTTTTAAAATATATTTTCAAAAATATACAAAAATGCCCAAAAATATATTGGTAGAAAATACATTTATGTAAATACCTTTCTTTTTTTCTTTTTTTTACCATTTTTTGAAAATGTATTTTAAAATCTATTTATACAGTCTTCATAACTCTCTCTTTCTCTCTGTCTCTGTCTATATATATTTATTTACCATATGAGTAAATCAGCAAAAAATAAATAAATAATAATAATACTCAATAATAAAGTAATTGATAATAAACATAACAGAAAATTTATTTCCTTAACGATTAGTTGAGAAAATTAGCCAGTAACACTACTTTAAAGTATTTAAAAATGCATTTTTAAGAACACCCATTTTACTTTTTAATGCAAGCAGTTCTATTTTGACAAACAGCACATACTGACAGAGCTTCAGTGTTTGCACTCACACAGAAGCAGCAGCAGTCCCAGCAGCATTAGAAGAACACCAGATGCTCCAAACGTGGAGACGTTCTTTTGGGGCAGGCAAACTTTAGCTGCGTCACACGTGCATATGTCTATCTGAAGCTCCTGACTAGCACAGATCTTCCCCTGCTGGTCCCACACGTCCACAAACACATGGTACATGCCAGGCCACAGTGTTTTTTGAGACCTGAATATCGCTGTAGTGCCTGAAAATATGATTTAATAGAAAAAGAATATGACGTAAGCAAGATTGACACATGATGAATGACCTGTTTTCAAGACCTAAATCCAATACTAAAATTGAATCGAACAATTTTTTTTCTACAGTGTAAAAAATGTCAAGGTGACTCAACTTGCTGTAGTAACTAACTGCACACCCTCATTAATATGTAGTAAAGCATTAAAACAGGAGTATGTTATAAGCAAAATGCATTAAAATGGCATTCTTATGCACCCTGTACGCCTCCACCAATACCACTGGAAAATGCACAAAAATAATATTTTTAACGTTTACATGAAAAATATATTTTCCAAAATATGTTTTACTCTAAAACTGTGGAAAAAATCAAAGGCATAAACCTAAACAAGTTGTGTTCCAAATTTGAGGTTGATATCTTAAAAAATGAACTTTCAGTATGATTTTGTTTGGACGAATGAAATAAAAAAAGGGTTGATGGTGCATTCAAGTCATGTCGAAAATATCAAATTTATGAACTGAACACATATGAACGCCACCACAAAATTGTAAGTGAGGAAACATGTTGGACACAATAGTTGCAGCATCTTTACTGACAGTAAATTTTCTGAAAATAATAAAAAATAATTATTTTGTTGTCGCTGTTATTATTATTATTATTAAATAAGTGTTTAATCTGCATTTGAATCCTTTTTCGCCTTATGTCTGAGTTCACCTGGCTTTACAGCCAGTAACTTACTGATGCTTTCTATTGCACCTAAATGCAACGCTTACGTGACACTTCCTTCATGCATCAGTATCTACAGCATCATTCTCATGAAGGGATTATGAAGTGCTGTATCTCGGTTTACAAACTCAATTCTGTAGCAAAAGTCAATTTTTCACAGTACCATATTTTTATGGATCCTTGAGCTTCGAATACGGGACAAAACAAATATATGAGCCAAGCATGAATGTCAGTTATGCTTATTTCAAGTCTGCATTTCTCCGTTATTCTCTAATATCTCATGGCCATGACATATTATCACATCCCCATGAGTTCATATACTGTATCTTGGCTTTAACAGTCTATGACGTTTCCACAAGTTAATGTGATGTGGCCAAAAGAAGTAACAATTAATTACCGTTGAGAGGCTCGATGCTCCATGACTCCTTTGTGCTTATGGTGTCCACTTTGAAACCAAAGGGTGCTCCATTGGGGAACTGATCTTTGTCCACAGCCGTGACATAAACCACGTGATCCTCATAGCACAGCGTTTGAGACTGACGGCTCAGCACAGGACAGTGGTCATTAAAGTCTTTTACTTGAATGGCAATGGTTCCTGTTGCAGTTTTAGCCGGGGCATCTGTAACAGAAATTGCAGCACATGAAACTAAACATTTTGAAACTCTTTTGCTTTTTTTATAAGTGCTTTTAATAATATCTGTTGCCAATTCTAACTGTTTTACATACAAATCATCAATGCTGGGTAGATTAAGTATGTTACTGATTACAAATTACATGATGAAAACTGTAGTTAATAACATAATCTGGATTACACATATGTAGTGAGTACATATAATCTGGATTATGTAATCAGATTCCAAAATCCAGATTATATGTACTCAGTTACTACCCAGCACTGCATATCATAAAATGTAGTAGCCTATCACCACAGGCTCACTTACCATTAGTGATGCAGATTATATGAGAGTAATATGTGCCATTGATCAGAAACTTGGACTCATAATCTGGTATTTTATTAAGTCTTATATCAGCCGTCCTCTCATCTATAATCAGCCAGTTGTCAACATCTCGTCCTTTTGCATACCTAAAATGAAATAAATTAATAGTTTATTTCAATATTTCAACATCTGAACAAAACCACATCCTTGAGTATGTCTGTAGAATTTCTGTAGTCTCACCTCACGTTATTAGCAATTAGCAGCGTGTCGCTGTCTATTGCTGCATAATTGGTAATGACTTTATGTAAAATAGTGCTGGTGCTTTCTTCAGAGATGGTGATGACTTTGACAGCGGGTTTGAAGCGAGGGCCCTCAGGCTGGTTGACCACACTGACGTGGACGCTGTATGTCTTGCTCTCTGTTATGACTACTGAAGAGTGATACTGTGCCTTGTTAGCAACAGACACCTGCAGCTTGATTTCCTTCAGCTCTTCGTAGTCCAGCTCCTGTAAAAGCAAACAAAGGGTGAAAAGCAGGAAACGGGGGATGCAGGAATGTAGGAGACTTCCTGCTGGACATTTGAAGTATCAAACACACACACACACACATTTATTCCTGTTCCTTAAGGTCCACTTATAAAGAATGTTACATCAAAAGTAGTAATCATTTAGAAATAAAGGGTCATTTCCTACCCTGTTTTTGAATCTTTGTTTTGAACACTATTTAAAGGGGCGTGTTTCTTTTAATCCTCAAATAAAATGCCCACTGCATTGATTGGCTAACATGCTTGCTTCTGAAATAATAAAACTATACATTGAACCACGATTATGATTACAGTTTCTGAGATCAATTAATTGTGATATAATAATAGTAAAAACTGCAACACGTTTAGGGTCAGATTTACTAACAGCTTGCGCCAGCGCAAACCATCTTTTGGTGTTAAAATGGTACTGTGAGGATTTACTTAAGACGCGCAGTGAAGAATTAGCACTGAAAAGGCATGGACAGAATATGCAATTGTAGGAGTTTCCCTTTCAGATGCTAAATTTATGGGAGGAGAGTATTCAAGTGAATCACGCAAAGAGAATTAAAGGGTTAGTTCACCCAAAAATGAAAATTAGCCCATAAATTACTCACCCTCAAGTCATCCTAGGTGTATATGACTTTCTTCTTTCAGACGAATCCAGTCGGAGTTATATTAAAAATGGTCTTTGATCTTTCAAGCTGTTTAATGCCACTCAGCGGGTGTTGCATGGTTGGGTTGTACTACCCTGTCAGATTTTGCTACCTCCCATTAAAAAACGAAAAATGCTACCTGTAAAATTATGGTTTATTAACGTCTACACCTACCACAACCCTAAACCTACCCATACAGTAATGCAAATACAGTAATTATGTGTTATATTCGCGGTTGTAGCTAGAAGGGATACAGCTACAGGAAACCAACAATAAATAATTTTTTCTACCTATTAGATTGTGTTTAATTAAAGTCTATACCTTCCCCAACCCTAAACCTACCCTTACAGTAATGCAGATAGATTAAAATATTGTTGTTCAGCATGAGAAAAAGGACGCAATATTGATGTGCGATGACTAATTTTCATTTTTTGGGTGAACTAACCCTTTAACTGACGTTTGTACTCGTGAAATTACTGGTATTTGCGCCATTATATAACGCCCAAAAAAATGTCTTAAACTATTTTGCGCTTGAAATGCCTGCAATTATTGTTGCTAGGGGGCAGTAAATCACCCGCAATAATTTACACGCCCATGAATTTGGTTGATGAACATGAATATGTACGTCTATTGACAAACCACTGCAGAATGAAAAACTGATCACTTTTATCATCTGAAAGTGAAAGTTTATGCAACAATTTATTTAGTTTGAAAACTTTAATACTGATGTTGTTTTGACGTTGTTTTGTTAGAAATAAATATATAGGATTCATATATTTGGACTGTTTTTGAGCAATCGTGAGTTATAAATTCAAAAGAATTTAATTAAAATCCATTCATTCCAATCGGGTTAATACTGGTAATTTTCAGATTATATGTTCCTATAAATTTTATACAATGATTTATTCAAATAATCTATCATAATCTATCTATCTATCGATATTCAATATCTATCTATCACCTATCTATTCATTTTTTATTTATATATTTTGGTTTGGTTTGTGCGCAACATTTAAAACTTTTCTTTTTTTTTCACATTCACTCATTAATGAGAAGTTGCTGATCAGATACAATATGGTTGTAGTTGAAAAATATTAAGTTGTTACTGTTTTATAAAATAATGATTCTCTGGGTCCAAACGGACCCGGAATGCAGAAATAATACACGTTAATGAATGAATACATCATTATTGATGTATTATTACATACATCAATGATGATCATTATTTTGAATGCATTATGAGGTTTAAGTATGATATTTTTTTTTTGTTGCTGTGGAACAGTTTTAAAATGTGGGTACAACAGAGATTGAAAATGTCAGTGAAAACTTGCACTAATTGCAGTCAGTATAATTGACTTCTGTGAGAATGATGCTGTATCCTTCAAAACAACAACAACAAAACAGAGAAAATATTAAGTGTAGCCTCAGGGTGGCGTTTGCTTGGATAAACACTCGTACAGATCTTTCAGTGCCTGGTACACAGCTGTGATAAGGACGGCTGTGAATTCCAGAGCAGCCAGCACAGAAGCATTAGATATCCCAGATCAGGAGAGCAAAACCACACGACAGAATGAGCAAGTTCACCCTGTCCACAATATGCATGGAGAACCACAGCAGGTTCCTCCACAAGTTTCTCTGAAGCAGATTTATTTTTTGTTGGAACAAGACCAGCGTCCTCAGCTTGCACAGATTGTTGTCCAGTGATTGAACATTTGCCAGTGGAGTATTTGGCCCATAAGCATATTTCAAGTCTTGCACAAGCTGAGTAACTGCCACTGAGGAAAAGGCAGTGCTAACAGAGCTAACAATGCAGGTTTTATCTAATGTTAGAATTCAAAAATTCTCTTTACATCCAATAATACATCTGTTACTCTTTTATCTTGAACTGATTCAAGCTGAATAAAGAACACCATTGCTGCCTTTCACAGAGCTGCTTAGAGCTGAACTGAACTTGTTTCAATTTGATGAACTCCACACTGTTTCTGATCTGAACTGAACCAACACTGAGCTGAATTTAGATAAATATTGACACTGTTTTCTTTTAGATCTGCTTTACAGAACGGTCTCCATAGTTGAGTTTCCATATTTGATTCTGCTATTTTCCTGTGTTTCTCTGTGAAGCTGCACAATCTGTACTGTATAAATCTCTATGAAAATAAAGATGACTTGACGGCACATCTCAATGCAGATTGTTTGTTTAATCTGTCAGAATGTAATGCAGGTTTTGCAGAGACGCTGTTGAAGGACGGTGCAGTTAAAACTATATTCATCTTGACAGCTGGTGTGCAAAGAAAAACAAAGCACTGTTTGTAAAGGCAAAAGAGACAAATGACAGACTGATCAGTCTACCTTATGGAGAATCAGGATGCCTTCGTTGGTCTTGTTGTCTGTGATTATGGAGAAATAACCAGCTTCGTTTCCCGACACGATTGTGAAGACGGCCAGCCAGTTTTCAGTGTAGATCAGATCCGCGTCGATCGCTTGAATCCTCACCACTTCCACATTTCTAGTGTTTTCTTCCACACGGCACTCATACTAAAAACCATAGTGATTTCACATATATTAACCAGATGCACTTTCATGAACAGCTAACTTAACTGACTATTTTCTGATATGTGACCCTGGACCACAAAACCAGTCTTAAGGGTAAATTTTTCCTATCAATTAAATGTGTAATTTCAAATAATAATGCATGTGCTTTACAAGTATGTGCATAATAATATTCCCAACAACTCATAATAAACTAAAGATGTGTAAAGTCATTTGGTACATGCTGGTGTGGTAATATTTAAAAAAATAAAATCTTACAAAGTTTTTCTCCAAAGTAGGAATGTTGTCATTGACGTCATGAATCTTGATGACAGCAGTTCCTGTTCCTGTTTTTCCGTTCAGATCTCCATCCAGATCGGTCCCTTTAATAATCAATGTGTATGTTTCTTGTTTCTGTGATGAGAAAAGCACAAACATCAGTCACATGTGGAAGTAAACGTGCAATACAATTCGGATTGGTAACACTTGAGTTTTGGGGACAAGTTCTCACTATTAACTAGCATGCATACTAGCATATTGGCTGTTTATTTATATAGCACATATTAATGCATTATTCTGCATGCATCCTATGCCATACTTAAACTTAACAACTACCTTACTAACTATTAATAAGCAGCAGATTAGGGGTTTGTTGAAATAAAAGTCGTAGTTAATAGTGAGAATTGCACCTTAAAATAAAGTGTGATCTTATAAACACTTAACCAGAAAAATGTAAACTTAACCATGCAAAATCAATTATGTTTCTGTAAAAACTTAATTTGCATTTCCTGATGGAAAACTAAATGCTTGCAGTGCAGCAATAAATGAAAGAATGAATGAATGAATGAATGAATGAAGTCAAGTCTGTGGCAAAATGATCCATAAACATAGAAGAAATCAATGTTTAGAATGTCAGGAAATGGGACATTTTCAATCTTTAATCAAGAATAAATTTGATTAAAAAAAAAAAAAAAGTCTGAAATTAACTACAAAACAAAATTTGAAATTATTTTGTCTATTGAGTGGTTGAAGCTAAATTAATTACTGTTTGCATACCTCTCTGTCGAGCGTGTTGTGCATGACGTGTATCCCACCAGTGTCTCGATTAATGTAGAACATGTTCTCGGGATGCTGTTTAACAATGCTGTAGGCGATTTTTGTATGCATAGTTCCTTCTTGATCTGCGTCTGTTGCGGTGACCATCGTTACAAACTCAGCTGAAAAATTACATGCGGTAGACTTAATACAAATAAACTTCATGAAACGTTTAACTGTATTCAATAGTGTTCAAACAACCTGTAGAGCTGATTTTGTCTACAGGTGCATCTCAATAAATTAGAATGTCGTGGAAAAGTTCATTTAGTTCAGTAATTCAACTCAAATTGTGAAACTCGTGTATTAAATAAATTCAATGCACACAGACTGAAGTAGTTTAAGTCTTTGGTTCTTTTAATTGTGATGATTTTGGCTCACATTTAACAAAAACCCACCAATTCACTATCTCAACAAATTAGAATATGGTGACATGCCAATCAGCTAATCAACTCAAAACACCTGCAAAGGTGAAATGTATTTTGTTTGTTTTCCTGGTAACACTTTAGATTAGGGAACACATACTCACTATTAAGAGTTTTCCCTTAATAAACTCATGATTCGCTGCTTATTGAGTAAATAAGGTACATTACATGTGAAGCTTTGATGGACAAACCAAGCTTATTGGAAAAACTTGCCTCTACCTACATTTTTGCAAAACTTCAAAAACACACCTACACAATTCACAGCAGCTGAAATGAGCACTAGTGGCAGTAAAACACCAACAACATTTATTCCTATGATTACGGGGCAGATTATCCTTGCACAGTACTATATGACCTCTTAAACACTTCGTGCATGATTTGTAAACTAACACATTTTGACATTTGCATCACATAACAGTATGTGCTTTTTCTGTCTGTATTAATCTCGCTCTTCTTGTTCACCTGGAACAGCATTGCACTTGTGATGTGAAGCGTTCGGGTACGAGTCACGATAAAAAAACTCAACGGCTTGTCAACGCAAGCTAAAATGGCATGTTTGCTTTAGCAAAAGTGTTTTTATCTCGTTGCATTTTCACTATAGGTTTAGTGTGTTATTTTTAGACGCGATAGAGCGCCACTCACTCACCCAAACTTTCATTTTCCAAACTGCTACAATACATACAACAACCAATCTCTCAACAATCTCTCTTCTATTCATTATTGATTCAGTATTGTCTCATGTCATTAGCAAGCTATAGGTGAAATGTCCACTCCAGACAAAAACACTGTTAATATCTGAAAACTTCAATATACACTGGACCAGATGGGCTTCATCTTCTGTAATAATGACATACTACACTAGATTTAATACTAGCTATGTCCCGATCAGGTTATTTGTGCATAAAGCTTAATTATTGCTACATAAGGTAAACAAGTGGGGATATGGTTAGAAAGCATGAAGCTCACAGTGTCAGAATGCCAGTCTGTCCGTCACAACACACAGCAATGCGTTATGACAATGATGTCTCAGATAGTCTGACAGCAGATAAAAGTAAACGATAAATTAAGAGTGATCGTAAAAGTGTGCATCCAGTACATTGAACACGGAAGCTCAAACGTATGTGACACGCTAGAACAGACGTCACTGGTTTTTGCACATGCATTTCTTCTTTTAGATTTAATAGCGGCTGAATGCGCACATTTGAGCGTATTCTTTTCCTTTCGATGGCGTTTGGCAAATCTACTGCAAGGCGAATACTGCCACCTACTGCACGACATCGGCATGACAGCTGACAGCTTTTCCCCACCTTATTATACTTGTTGTGTTCCTGGTCAAAAATGGCCTGCAAAAAATAGCTTATAAAATTCTTGTTATGCTATATTGGATTAAATCTTTTCAACTTGTTTTCTTTAAATGACCACAGGTTTTTTTTTTTTTTTACTGATTGATCACAGACCTCACTGATCTGTACTTATGCACCTCAGTTTTTAAGTGAACACTGACAAAATTCACAAATAATGCTTTTTGCACTTAAAAACTGAGGTGCATAAGCTCACATCAATGAGGCCTATATTAATCAGCTAAAAAACAACACATAACCTGTGCTCATTGAAATACAACAAGTCGATAAAAAGACTGAGTCCAAGATTTGATAATATTATAGCATAATGAGAGATTTACAAGCAGTCTTTAAAAGACTGATCATTTTTGACTGAGAACACCAAATTAGCACAAGGGTTAATTACTTTTCGAGTTGTTTTAGAGGTTGCTGATCTGACAATATTTACTTGCATAGAATATTATTCTTGGATATTCTGAAATGTACCATATTTATATATGATTTGACATTATTTGATCTTTATTTTTATTTTATTCGTCATTTGTGGTGTTGCCCTGCTTACACGTATAATTGCTGTTTGTCAGATTTCTTGAAAATTATTAAGAAAACTACCACTTCTCTAGCTGAATCTGGGTTTGCCTTTGTGTGTAATTAATGACAGTGGACTAAGGCCATGCATTGGCTATCGTGGGTAAAATAAACTACCTTAAATATCCCCTGCTGACCTTTGAGTATAACTATGGGGTCAAAGTCTTCGGCCTCACTAACAGCCTGGCAGTTTTTCAAGTCCTGGTTAAAGCCATTCTTGACATGCTTTACTGATATGTACACTATGTGTGTGCCTCGATGATATCTTCATTTTTTTCCAGAGCTGAGGCTGAACACATTCAACTTGTGAAAAGAGTGCAACAATGTCTCCTAGCAATTGATTTGTGTACCTAAAATAAGTGACACATCTCTTCTGTTTCATTACTTGGTTATGTCATCTCATCAAACAGAATGGCCATGCATCAGTAAGATCAAGGCAGTGTCTAGATAGTTCTGAGCAAAATTACGCAGGTGTTGCACTCAATGCAACTTTGTCTTATCTGAAATTCATCATTAAAACCAAGATTGAACCTTGTTTTCAGATTTCAGTTTTGTATCAAAGAACACAAAAAGCCTGAGAGTCTCATACCACAGTTCATGAACGTTCAATGCCAGTATTGCACTGGATTTTGTTCTTTTTACAGCTGAGTGTTTTGTTTTTTTTTGCATTTGTTATCAGTCATGGAAGTGACAGCAGAGACAAATGACATGTTCGTGCTGTAATCAGCCTCGGCTCTAGACTTTTGAGTGTTTGGGGAGGAGAAGAGGGACAGTGATATGAAATGGGTGCGACTGGCACAGTGAAGTAATGAAATATAATGAAAAAACAAGTAAAGCATTGAAAGGCCACCGGTGGCTTTAGGAAAACAGCGAACGGTCAGCAATATGCCTTTAAAGTGGTAAATATTCAAGGAAAATGTCAAAGTCATGTATGTGTGCCAAACTTCCTGCTGCCAGCTGGTGGCGCTATGATTATAACTGCATATTGGCCTTTAGATGCTTTCATGCCAGGACTCTTACCAAACATGTGAAGTCTAGTGCAGATTGGACATTGCATGTTTAAGTTAGTGTAAAACAAGTAATTTCCTGTTGCCAGCAGGTGGCACGATGACTATAACTAAATATGGGCATGGGAATGTGTTCTGAACTGGACTCTTATCAAATAATTGAAGTTTGGGGCTGATCGGACATTGTATGCGTTATGAGTTATAACAACTTCCTATTTAATGGCGAAACATCAAAGTTTGTCAGGCCGCCACGGACACGCCCTTCAACAAAAACTCAAGATCTTTGCAATTTAACATCACACGGGCTTTAGATTACACTGATCAAATTTGTGACCCTGGACCGCAAAACCAGTCTTAAGTCGCTGGGGTATATTTGTAGCAATAGCCAAAAAACGATTTTCTCAGTATTTTGATTTTTTTGCACCCTCAGATTTTAAAATAGTTGTATCTCGGATTGTCCTATCCTAACAAACCATACATGAATGGAAAGCTTATTTATTCATCTTTCAGATGATGTATAAATCTCAATTAAAAAAAATTACCCTTATGACTGGTTTTGTGGTCCAGGGTCACATTTGGTGTTGATCTGTTTAAATCTCTAGAAGGAGTTCATTTAAATACAACACCTGAAAATGGCAAAATCTCTATTTAATTATTTAGTTCATTTAAATACAACACCTGAAAATGGCAAAAACGGCACAAAACTTGCAGAGAAAATTCAAAATAATAGACTTCCTGTTGGGTTTCGGACTTCGTACCTGGGCAGTTTTTTGTAGGTATTGGTGTGTTACATGTGTCTACCGAATTTCGTACATGCATGTGAAACACATGCACTTCGTTGAAATTTTTTAGGTGGCGCTATTGAGCCATTTTACCACACCCACTTCTGAAACCCATATCAGATGTAAATTTTCCACTTCTGGCATGTGTGCAAAGTTTCATGAGTTTTCGAGTTTTTGGCCCTCAAAAATGCGATTCATTTTGGAGAAGAAGAAGAAGAAAATTAGCAATTCCAATAGGGTCCTCGCACCATCGGTGCTCAGGCCCTAAGAATAATAACCCACCCCAGCCAGTTTAAATGTTGCATTGCATGCAGTTGCTGATGAACATGATGCATGACGACTGACTGTGTGATAAAGCCTATGAGAATGCAGTTATATGCCCCTAATATTCAAGATATGAGGGCAAGAAATCCC
The DNA here is from genome assembly GCF_001515625.1 of Sinocyclocheilus rhinocerous. Taxonomy (NCBI): domain Eukaryota; kingdom Metazoa; phylum Chordata; class Actinopteri; order Cypriniformes; family Cyprinidae; genus Sinocyclocheilus; species Sinocyclocheilus rhinocerous. The sequence goes on from NW_015645056.1 coordinate 697,994, forward strand.
ATGTATGAGGTTTGTCTTAAATTTGTATCATATGATGTAGTTTTGCAATATTACAAGAGTGCTGCAAGAGGCTGTTTTTTTTTCCAGAATATCTGCACGACTGCAAATGTGATATTGATTTCATATAACAGTACAGTAAACAAGATTTCAATATTGTTTTACTTCTTAAACACATTATTGTCTGGTTTTGCTCAATTTTGCAAACGAAACACAGCAGAACTGTTGTGCATCTATGAGCAACACTCAGCCGTGTTTCGTTACTGAATGAGTCTGTGGTTGATAATGAATCGAATGAGCCAATGATTCAGTGATTCATTCATAAACACATTGGGCAATGCATCTCGAACAAGCCTAATCACTTACTTTGTTTCTGAATGAATCAGGAGTTTGAACAAATGGGTTGAATGAGTGATTGAATGACTCACTTATTAAGACAGTGACTTGCCACTGACTTGATATATTTAGAGTATCATTTCATTTTTTTCATATTTCAGTATTAATTTAAAATATTATCATTATTTATGCAATGTTGAATCAAAATATTTATTTCTAAAGCTACTTTTTGTAATGTCTATTCAATGCTTTTCTAACACAATGAACTGAAAAACATTTTGGGTAAAACTTTAGAATACTGTTCCATCAATACTGAATAACTACAAATGATCAAATCAGGAAGACAATAATAACATTCTAGTAACTACTATTAACTAACAAGAAACTAGTAATTATTAGTTATTTCGTCATTAGTAATAGTACACGGTTGAAAGCAGTAGTTAACTACAATAACTATACAGTTTAACTCAGTGTTTCCCAACCTTTTTTTAGTCGCGGCACCCTTTGGAAATTTTAACAAACTTGTGGCACCCTACAAAATTAATTTTGTCACAATATTTGAATTTCTAACTTCGATATGATAATTTGAAAAGTATAGATATTCGGTACAACAGGGAAGAACTGCAGAATATAATGTCATACAGATATTTTTAATATTAAAAATTGTCCCTGCTCTTGACAGACGGCACCCCGGTTGGGAAACACTGGTTTAACTAACTAATAACTATAACATGTTAAAATAAACTTTAACATTTTAACCACTACTTTAACATTTAACCACTTACTTAATCCAGCAATATCAGACTTATGATTTGGGTACGCTTTACATTATCATTACTAAACATTTCTAATCATCATTCATCCCAAATTCTAAAGAAATTACTATACAAAATCTTACGTAAAAAGCCTACGGGAACTTCAGTCATTACTAAGGAGTTATCATGTATTGTCTTTGTAATATTGTTCCACGTAATTAGCAATTTCTTCTGAAGAATTTGGTAATACTCGAGTCATAGTGGTTACCATGATCATCACTTTAAAATGAATTATGCATTATTTACATTTCACATATCACATTCCTTGCATAAGGAATAAGGATTTTGCTTATGTAAGACTTTGCTGGTGAAATTAGTCTAAAATGTGATAAACTTTTTAATTGTGGGAGATTTCAAAGTGTGTGTTTATTGTCCATCTAACTCCGAACTAAATATTTTTGGGCATGATTGACTCTTTTAACCTCATACAACACATATGTAGACCTACTCATGATGACGGGCATACCTTGGACTTAATCAGAGCGCAGGTGGAAGAAGGACAAATTACAGGTTTCATATTGCATGAGTCTTTAAGATAGCTAAGATAATCTATTCGGCTGATTTATTCTTAAAGCGCAGCTGTAATTCTAATACTAAGTATAGTTCAAATCTATTAACATATTTACTGACAAATAACTTAAGACTTACTGATATAAAAATTATAATTACATTTTATTTGTCGTACTACTCGTGCACAATGCACTTTCTTAATATTAATTAATTTAATGTCACTTTTGATGAGGATTGCATGATCTTTGAATAATACCGGTCTTTAAATGCAAAATATTTAAAGTGTACCTGAAGTATACTTTAGCACAATCAAATATACAAAGTATATCTTTAATTGGTCTTCAGCACTACTTCTGCACAATTAAAGTACAAAATTTGTTTTTCCAAATTAGCAGATTTTAAGTATACCAGTTTAGTTTACTAATAGTACAATTGAAGGGTATTTTTATTAAGTACATACATATGAAAATGTATTTGTAGTATACTTAGCATTAAATATTTTTTTTTTCAAATACATTTAAGTATTTATTTTTCACTAGGGACCTATGCTTTGTCAATGTTAAGATAAATTTTTAATATGTCAGTACAAATATTGCAGACTTTCTCCAGGTCTTTATTCAATTTAATAAAATTATGCAAAACAAATGTTTACTTTCGCAAGCCATTACGTACTTGCTTGCAGCATATATTGAGAAATAGCCATTGATTCATCAACTGGAGGCGCTGTTTGTGTTCCACAGAAGAAAAAATATGGGGCGCTCAGTTTCTCTTGTTGTTTAATACATTTGTGACCCTGGACAACAAAACCAGTCATAAGGGTCAATTTTATGAAATTGTGTTATTTATACATCATCTGAAAGCTGAATAAATAAGCTTTCCATTGATGTATGGTTTGTTAGGATCGGACAATATTTGGCTCGAGATACAACTAAATCTGGAATCTGAGGGTGCAAAAAAATCTAAATATTGAGAAAATCACGTTTAAAGTTGTCCAAATGAAGTTCTTAGCAATGCATATTACTAATCAAAAATTAAGTTTTGATATATTTACGGTAGGAAATTTACAAAATATCTTCATGGAACATGATCTTTACTTAATATCCTAATGATTTTTGGCATAAAAGAGAAATGGATAATTTTGACCCATACAATGTATTTTTGGTTATTGCTACAAATATACCCCAGCGACTTAAGACTGCTTTTGTGCTCCAGGGTCACATATTTTCATTTCAACCCAGGCTCATTGGAAACACGTGCCTGTGGTGACGTTTCTGCAACACCTTACTGCATGTTTCGCAGCAGTTTCAAAGTGAAATGTCCAGTGAGTGGCCCTAAAACGCACGTTCAATATGTGACCGTGGCAAGTTGATAACACGTATTGCTGTGTTTTTATTACGTTGCTTCATATGCCGTACAGTTCTGCGGCGGTTCAGAATTCAAATGTTCGGGGAGTGTCGCTAAAGGTTAATGCTTTATTGTGTTGGAAATATCCCCTACACCAAAGTTTTGCAGAAATATAGGTGGAGGCACATATTTGCAATGAGCCTGGATAGGCTAATTTCACGATTGTCTCAGAAGTATGATGAATGAAGGCAGTACCTATTGCGCTCCGCTCATAAACAGCTCCGGTTGTCAGGTTAAACACAGGAGGACAATCGTTCTCATCCTCCACCACGATTCTCAAATCAATATCTTTCTCAGCATGACTGCCATTCAGAAACCTGGCCACCCCTCGGAGCTGGAACATAGAAAAAATCACCAGACATCTCATAAATTACATAAAAGTCATAACAGTCATTTACTGCTTTCAGTATAAATTCTTAAAGTCACAGCATAGATTTATATATTTGTATTATTTAATCTGTATTTTATGACAGGCATTCATATTTCCCCTCCCTCATCCTGCTCTCATAACCCTTCATTTTCTCCTCCACTGTATTCAAGGACAAGAACGCAATACAAAGTACATCAAACACACGCTCAATTAAACACAAATGGGAAATAAGTATTCCTGATAGAGAGGAAAAGCCAGGCTGTGCTAGAAATATCATGAAACCCTGCCTTTTCAGTTAACTATGTCAGAACTCCTCTGTACGACTCAGGAGATGCTGTTTCTCTGCTCGGTCTAAGCATTTAAACTCTGATCAACAAGCACAAACTCTCTCTATCCATTCATATAAGCATGCTACACTCAAAGTATTATAAGTCATTTGTTGTCTAGTGATGGTCATGTTCATGCAAGCCTGATCGATGCAGGTGATATGCAAATCAACTGACATTTACCTCATGGCTTACGAAACATTCTGGCTAAAACAATTTAGAATTTCATCACTTGCTGAATAATTCAGTGTTTCCAAACCTTTTTTTCCTGACGTTTTTTTTTTTTTTTTTCATCAATAATTAAACATTGCGTCATCAGAGTTGGTGTTTTGGTTGCTGTTCAGACACTTGCACTTCATTTCTGAAAATCATACTCAAATGGAATGAGATCTGTGTTTTGTCCATCATTAGAACGGCCGCATCTGATGCAGTTAATTAATCGCATTACGTTTTCATCAGTTCGCAGGTTATGAAGTTTATTGTCGCTATATGGGCGCTCAGTTTCTCTTGTTGTTTAACACATTTGGCCAAAATCTCACGATATAAAAGACGAACCGCTATGCACAGGATATTTATAACGTATAAAAGTGTATTGGCTACAACTAAAGTTAGACGGCAAATGCTAAGACTCTTCATGAGAGTCCAAACAGCTGATAAAACATCACAATAATCCACTCCACTCCAGTCCATCAGTTACACTCTTGTAAAGCGAAAAGCTGTGTGTTTGTAAGAAACAAATCCATCAGTAAGATGTTTTTAAATCACTGCTTCTGGTTAAAATCCGAGGCCATATTCCATAATAACACTTTGAAAGGGTCAATCTTAAGTAAGATCAAGCACCGTTTACAAGCAAAAACAGTCTAAAACAGCCCTAAACAAATATGTGGGAGAATTTTTAACCGATGGACTGGAGTGGATTATTGTGATGTTTTTATCAGCTGTTTGGACTCTCATTCTGACGGCACCCATTCACTGCCATTGAAGAGCAAGTGATGCTGCATTTCTCCAAATCTGATGAAGAAACAAACTCATCTACATCCAGGATGGCCCATATTTTCATTTTTGGGTGAACTATTCCTTTAACACATGCCATGTTTCTAAATTTCTAAATTAAATATGATTCAAAATTTAGAGAAAATGTAATTTCAAAGTTATTAATGAATCATGATTTCTCTGTAAAAAACAAACACATGCACACCAACTCAATGACACTGCCTCTATTTAAGCATGTGCTATGGCTAAGAAAACACAAGTTACGGGGTTTTAGTACGAGCTGCACCTCATTTAGTAATCGAGTCATTCAGGCAGAATGTATGACATTCATCACTTCATGACAATCCCAAATCCAGCTCTCCTGTGAAAAGTTGCTGCTAGATGCTATCTCGAGTTCTTACCGACTCATCAGTATACTTTTATAGGTTAGTCAGGGTAGGACAGACACCCATGCAATAAATGTTTATAATCGTGTGTAAAAGATGAAAGAGCTGCTCACATAATAAACGGGAGTTTTCTCTCTGTCTAACACTCCGTGGATCTTGACCAAGCCAGTCTCTCTATTAACAGTGAACAAGTTAATGGGCGGCTGATCAGCACCAGATCCAGTCAGTGAATATCGTATACTCGTCCTGGTCTCCTCATCTGAACGGATCTGCAAACAAATGCATTTAATACAGTTTAAAAAGTAGCATGTTAAACAATTTTTTTTTTTTTTACTATGCAGTGTTACGTAACTAGAGTTTATTCATACTAGTAAATGATAATTCATCGCAGAACATTGGAAAAAGTGCTTAACATTTTTTATTTAAATTTTTTCTCTATTTATTAATTTGCAGTTCAACTGTTCATCAAAACATCACTCACTAATGTTTGGAAAGGTACTGTTGCATGTAAAATATTAGTAATAATAATAACAGCATTGAAAAAAAATACAAATAAAAAAAAGTGACTGCAGAGAAAACAAAAAAAACAAAGATCTTACTTTGGCTATGTATTCCCGATACGTATAATCGAAATTTTCCCTCAGTTTGTGTGGTGGGATAATCCACTCTCTCTTCTGTCTGATTTTCTTCTGTTGTCCTTCAGACGCTGAAGTGTTCAGTATCTACACAAACACAAAAGCACATGTGTCCATTCCAACTAAATAATGTGATAAACTAAAACTGGAGAGCAGTAAAACAGGTTATATAACATTCATGCAATATGACTAATTTACAGCTTGATTGCACGATGCAAAATAAAAATATTCTGCACACAAGACAATTATTACCATGACTTTCCTCCATAAATCCAGTTTCAGGTTTCATCTCGCATGGGCTACATTGTTGCGATGGTGAAAATAAAGCCATGACTGTGGGGAAAGCTGATTTCAAAGTACTACCAAGAATAGCAAAAAGAATAATAGTGTTAATCAAGTTTGTGTTAGTTTTAATCAAAATAATTCCCTGATAAATGCCTAAAGTTGAAGAATCACCAACATATGAAAATAATGACTTTTAAGGCCGCCAGCCTTTTGTTTTGACTTCCTCTGTAATAATTCCCACCCTGACTCTCTTCCCAGAGTTCATAAACCCCTCGCTGACTATCACACATCAGTGAGAGAATGAGCACCAGAAAAACACACCCACACTCAATCCTAGCTGTGAAGATGAACAGAAAACAGCAGTTTACACACGTGAAGCATACAGAATTATCATAGTTTTTACACGCATTGATGAAGAAGTGTTCAGAGAGGGTTTCGAAAAAAAAATCATATGAAAGAAACGAAACTTTGAGGACGCAGACAAAAGATTTAAGATTATATACAAGTCGATATGAACAGTGGAAACTTTTCAGTGTTTTCGCTCACCGCCAGAATCAGCGCTACGAACAGTAAAATGCCGCAGATCTTCGCCATTCTCCGCCGCTTGCTGCTGCCGTTACTCGCGGAACTTTGGCACGGACTGAAGAGCGGTCAGCGGCGGGCGGAGCTTCGGAAGAATGCGGCGTAAGAGCGCGGAGGGGCGGGAGGCAGTCCACCGTCACACCCTCAACACCGATAACCACACAAACATAGTGCATTACTGTAACATCGTGATTCAAAAGAATAGCCTACTATAAATATAAAACATATAAAAAATGCATTGTATTAAATTAGATTTACTGCATTACCCAGCTAACAATGAACGTTCTCAGAACTAATACTGGCTCTCAAAGTTACGAACAAACGTTTTTTAATAGAACGTTTGCTTTAAGCTACTAATATTCTCAAAATGTTGGCACAAAAACATCGTTTATTAAACGTTTTAGTTGGATGTGCATCTAACGTTTTTTTTAAATGCTGTTATTTGTTTCAGGAAACATCCAAAGTAACATTCCCATAATGTCTGCAAAATTATAAAATGGAATGTTCAGATATAGCTAACGCTCTCATTTTTTAACATGAAAAGAATGGACGTTTGGAATGCTCATTCAGAAACACAGTTTTCATAGTTTTCGTGGGAGAGATAGCAAAACATTTAACATATTATAACATGTGTTATAGAACATATTTTTGTTAGCTCATCTGGGTATGCAGCATTGATTTTAAATAATTAGCCTGTAAAGATTTAGCAAATTGGACAGGTCTTTTCATTGTTTACAACCAGTGGTTTCATTTAGAGCTCTTCGTTGACATTCTTATGTCCTTGGTAGGCTAATAAATCACTAGACAAAACAAATGACTAACTTTAGGCATTAGTGTGAAATGCGGGGTTAAAGGAGAATTGGACAGAGTCTTTTCCCCCATTTCTGCCTATAGATAACCTTCATTAATGTGGAAATCATTTGTCTGTTCTTCTCTACAGGTTCATCTCAGTGCTCTGGTGAGTTTAAATAGCGAGTTCAGACTTTCTGATATGAAAACAGACCGTTCTAATAAAACAGGGGCTTTCAAACTTTGGAAAATGCCCAAAATCTGATTATTTCCAAGGACGTCCTGCCTAAAACATACTATTCATGTCTGTTTAAATATAGTAAAGAAAATAGAATAACCGACTTTTTTGTCATCTCTTACCAAAAAGTAGCATACTTCAAGTTTATTTTATTAAGTATACTTAAGTAAAGTTCAAGTATATTTTTAAGTATACTTTATGTAGTAAGTATACAAATATCAGTGTACTAGTAGTATACTTGTAAGTGTACTATTTCAATACTCCTTGGTACTAAATTGGCCCACTTTCTAGTATACTTTTACGTATACTTTAAGTATAACAGTACTAGTAACTAGTTTACATCTATGTTTTTAGTTTGTACTGCAACTATACTAAAAGTGAACTTATAGGTATACTGATAGTTTACTAATTAAATACTTGTAGCATTTTTAGTACACTTTGAAGTATAGTCTCAGTAGACTACTAGTTTAGTAGTTTTATACTGCAAGTATACTCGTAAGTTTTCTTTAAGTGAACTTTACATCATACTTTAAGTATACTACTATGTCCCTATTTAGGTATTAATTTGTATATATTTTGTTATATAAATATCTGAACATACAAAACACCAAAAGAACAGGGTATCTCCTTGTAAACAAAAACATTTTATTCTAGCTTCATGCATTATTTTTTTAAACACTTGAATGTGGATAAGTTTCATAAATAAAAAATAAAGAAATAAACAACATTTTGAACAAAAAGCTGAAAAAAGACTATGAATTGGATTCAGAACAATTATCAAAACGATCAACACCCCAAAGCTTGACAGTTATTATTACCTCTTCATTGGTCGACATTTTATTCCATAATGTTACACAGTTTTGATACTGTTTTATGTCTGATGATCGTGTTAGAATACATGTGGAAGCATCTGTTGTTTCGGTTTCTTCTTCACTTGTGTTTTTTGGAAATTCACACAGTTTTGATGCTGTTTTATGTCTGATGATCATGTTAGGATACACGTGGAAGCATCTGTTGTTTTGGTTTCTTCTTCTCTTGTGTTTCGGAAATTCTGCACAGAAGATGTGTACTAGCGCCCCCTACAGTATAACAATGAAAACATTCTCGGAGCGCAAGTATAGCTGAAATATATTTAGACTTTTTCTAAGTACGGTATAAGTCAAGTATACTTAAATGTCATTTTAAGTATATTTCTGAGAAGTACATAAAGCCCATGTCTGAGAAGTACATAAAAAGTAAACTGAAAGTATACTTTCTTATTTTTTAGTTTAAAAGATGTATGCTAATAGCACACTTGAATAAACTTCTTTTTCGTAAGGGATTGTACAAGTCAAAACAAATGAAATCTTATCTTTTAAATATTTAGGCTACTTAAGTTAACAGTATATATCTTCTAGCTACTGTATGTAAGAATATTCGAGAAACATATTCATTTTAATTTCTATTTATTTATATCGATTATTCACAATAAATATCGTTCAATATCTTATTTGTGTTTGTTAATTTGCCTATACAGGCTCAAAGAAGAAGTCTGTCCTGATTTCTAAGTATCTTTCTAAGTTGAATTTTTAAGTGCACTGCAAATGTAAAATTGAACATTTAACACCCACAAAGTTGAAATGCACATTTCCCCAGTGTTTATACTCTATGAGGATCACCATTAACATGCCGAATCAAGTCAGAATAATTTCTCAGGTATTATCTTTATCTTTATGTTAAATGACAAACTCCTGTATTGTAACAGCGACTATCCACCTTTTTCTTCAACGCGGAAGTAAGCCTATGTGTGAGACTTCCGGTTCATTAGCCGCTATAGGTAAATAACGAGGAGAATAACAACGTGCAGTAGGCTAAACGGTAAAACTGTTTGCACTACAAACCAGTGTGTTCATAATTAAGATAATACATTAAAATAATATGATAAGACACCAATTTTCAATATCAAGCAGCAAAACGAACTGTTTTTTACAGCTAAAAATAGCTGGAAGCAGATGAGACCGGAAGCCAGACCCATAGAATTTACAAATGGCCGCGCCCATTTACGACAAGAAAAAGATGGATAAGGACACTAAATTGTTGAGATGAGAGCTGCAAAATTAACACTGAATCAAGTTTAAAATATAAAGGATAGTACAGTATGTTCAATTTTACATTTACACTCAAATAGTGTTTAAATAGAAGGTATTTCATAACAGTTGAACTTTTCCACTCACCGATCCCATCCTCACCCTAAACCATTTCATAATAGGCTACGAAAGAAATGCAAGAAACACTTTCATTGTTTCTTCTACATTTCACCAGACAAAGGGAAGTCAAGATAAGGCACCCATTACTAGCTCTTAAAATATTTTTTGGCCAGAATGACTGGAAATGAAGCCAAGGATTTTGCAAGTATGAGGGAGGAGAGGAGTCACTGGGACAATGTGAATATTAGGTGACAGAGTCTACGAGGGACCGAGTTCAAGTCACATTTTTTAAGTGAATGAAGAGCATTCTCATTTTTTATTCACTAAATAATAGGCTATGCGAGTTCTGTAAATGTAGATGACCCTCTGCGTCACAAACAATGTTTTCTTTCATGAAGGGGAGGGTGTCTAGGAATTTTGGCCAAATCCTGAATAGAAAAATACAGTAGAGGTCAATAGCTGTATACCGTCAACTGTTTGGATTCCAACACTTTTCAAAGGATCTTCTTTTGTGTTTAAAAAAAAGAAAGAAACTCATGCAGGTTTGGAACAACATATAGGGTGAGTAAATGAAGACAGGATTTTCATTTTTGGGTGAACTATCCCTTTAACTACACTCTAAAAAATACTGGGTTATTTCAACCCAACTTTGGGTCAAATTTGGACCAACCCAACTTTTGGGTTAAAAATGTAATGTAAAAATTGAACCCAACAGTTGGGTTAGTCCATATTTGACCCAAAGTTGGGTTGAAACAACCCAGCATTTTTTAGAGTGTATACACCGATTAGATCTGTGGTAAAGCATTAATCACAACACAACACAATGCTCCACTTTAGACATCCTATAAGTAACTTTGCAACTACATGTCAACTAGCAGCCATTAGAGTATTAGTAGACTTATTATCTGCTGTCGTATATTTTGATGGTACACTCTAAAAAATGCTGGGTTGTTTCAACCCAACTTTGGGTCAAATATGGACTAACCCAACTTTTGGGTTAAAAATTTAATGTAAAAATGTAACCCAATGGTTGGGTTAGTCCATATTGAAACAACCCAGCATTTTTTAGAGTGTAACACTCAGTTTGACTAGTTCTGCTAACAACCCTAACCTAACGAGTTAGTTGACATCGCTTACAGTTAATAGAAAGTCTAAAGCGGACTTTAAAATAAACTGTAAGCCAATAATTCTTTGCTGAACATTTAAAAATACTGAACATCTCAAATGCAGAATATGAATGAAACATTCTACACACCACAAATTTACCCCTGCTTTTAATTAAACTTGGCATGAAAGACGATACCAGACGATGTTCTTGTACTCTCATAAAAATGCACCGTGTGTTTCTTCTCTCTTTAAACAACAAGTTAATAATTCACTTCAATCAGCCAGTGAAGATAAGAGCTCGAGCAGAGACTTTCAATAGCAGCTCTGTTTCTACTCGTCTGGACATTGAGATTGACTTTATTTTTATACTGAGACGACAACAGGCAGATTGCACGGTGGATGATAATGATAAGATGGTGGGTGGGTTAGTCATGAACACCTGTGTTCTGCGGAAAGCTGGGAACTCGGCTTATAAGTATTTCGACCTTTTGAGCTTCTTAGTTTCTATGCTGCGACTGCGATGCATGAGTCAATGCATGAGGAGCTGCTACACCCAGTTGTATATCAAAGACATAAAACTCTGGCAGCTTTATAGAGGCTGGGTAGTGCTTTTGTATTGTTTTAAGAAGAAGAGCGACGCCATTTCTATGGATTTCATGTGTTGTGTATTTCAAGCAATTCTGAGTGTTGCATCAAAGTTACCAAACCTACACTAAAAAAATGTTTTACTTAGGATTTACTTTCAAACTGTTTTTAGCGTTTGCTAGTAAAGTTCACACATAATTACAAGACTAACAGGTTGAATTAAATGTGAAATTTTAAGTAGAAATAGTGTTTCTATAGTTTCTAATAGTAGAATGTGCTTTTTTCTTGTAAATTGATCACCAGTTTGTTTGTAAGCATATGCATACACAGTTGTAATATTTAAAGAAAGAAAGAAAGATGTAAAGTTACATTTTCAAGATATGAAGCTGTAATTGCGAGATATTAAGTTGCATTGATTGTATTGTGTCAATTTTTTCATAATTGTTGCACTTTATGTGCAAGAAGGTCAGAAGACATACACATTTGTGGAACTTGAGTATGAAACAATAGGCAAGATACAACTTCTGTGTGCTTTTCTCTGTGTGTCATGTGGAGTTTTACAGGTTTTTTCCCCAATTGTTTACACACTTTGCTGAATCCTTGGTGCACTCTCCCAAAACTCTAACCATGAAACCCTAGCAAAAGAAAACACTGCATTCAAAACTATTTTGTTTACTGTACCATGGCAAACAATCACTGCAGGCCTGTTGTATACATGCATATAAAATATAGTGTAGATGGTAGGTAACTCATTTCTGAATGTACAGTTGATAGATGCAATTGTAAAAAAATAATAATAAAAAATTTGTCTTTTTTTGCTTTTGTTAACTGGATTTGCGAAAGAAAATGACAGAAGTGCATTACCGCCACCTGCTGCTTGGTTGGTGCAGAAACACTATATTTTTCTCTGTATCTGTCAGGCCTCATGGCATCAGATGAGTCCATAGTGTAGATGGTAGGTAACTCATTTCTGAATGTACAGTTGATAGATGCAATTGTAAAAAAAAAATTATACAAAATTTGTCTTTTTTTGCTTTTGTTAACTGGATTTGCGAAAGAAAATGACAGAAGTGCATTACCGCCACCTGCTGCTTGGTTGGTGCAGAAACACTATATTTTTCTCTGTATCTGTCAGGCCTCATGGCATCAGATGAGTCACTCCATGTTCAGCTTCACTATAGCCACAACATGTAATTTAATTGTGTAAACTATCTTTAAATAATAATGAAAAACGTCTACCTAAAACACCAGAGGACACCAAGTTACATGAATGACGATGCGTCCCAGACAGTGCATCTAACAGCGTATCTTTTTCATCTTTTTTCTAACAGTGTATCTTTGACATATTTGTCATCTGAATGGCAACATCTGCTAACCCCACATGATGATGCTACATAATTTAACT
>NW_015645056.1:711066-717089 GCF_001515625.1 Sinocyclocheilus rhinocerous
CCCTCCCCCCCCCCTCCTCTTTGCTCCCTCTGCTGGTGACCTTTGCGAGTGTTAATGAGATGAGTAACACTTTCCCCCCTACTTTAGAAAAATTTAGAAAAAATAATTCTTGAAAATAAAATAACTTTTAGTAAAATTAAAACAATAACTATTTTTTAAAGACAGTGTGAAAGAATTGCATAACAATTCGTCTAGTCTCACTGCACAGGAAAAAAAAAAACAATTGCAGACTGTACATAGAAATGCTTTTAATGTTGCTATTTATAATATCATCAGTTTAAACTGAAATTAAATGCTAGTAAACACTGGTGCGGTAAAATGGAAGTTACACAGGGTAATTGAATTAGAATTGTAATTTTGCACCATGTTGCACACATGAATATGGGAAATGTAAATTCAAGCATTATATTGCACTTTACACATGACCGTGCCATTGCATTTTAACCAGCGATAGTCAAGGCTGAGCAAATGGCATTTGGAATTCCCCATCTGTGACCCTCAGGAACAAACCATTATTATTAAACAGAGGTGTGCCGGTGCTATTCTAGCGTGTATATTTAATTTTAATCGGGACATCATGCTTTAAATACCAAGTGCTGGATAAAGTAACTGCGAAATTATGTTTTAAGCGGCTTGATTCAGTCTGGTCGGTTTTTCTGTTTTGAGCGCGATGAGAAGACGCGACGCCCCCCTCTGCTCCGCGAGCAATGGATCGTTCTGGTTTCGCAGCTCAGCGCGTTTGTTCTCGTTCAGTGTGTGTTTGTGTGTTGACTGCAGCGGTGATCTCAATTAACGATAAACGAACATGTCTGTGGCTTTCGCACCGCTCCGGCAGCGTGCTAAAGGCGATATAACGCCTGCCGGGATACAAAAGGTAATTTCATTCAATAATTTTTCAAGCCGAATGAAACCGAGTGTGATTGCGTTTGCATTAACGTTAGTGGGTTCGGCTAGTTAGCGGTAACGTCTCTCCCGCCAACACTCTCAAAACACCACAAACAGAACATTTTAGAGAGATGTTTGTCGTAGTATTCAACAGCTCCTACAGATTAAAACACGAGCAGGTCGCGCTTCTGATCTCGAGGCGTTGTTTAGCGTTTAAAACGGTTGAAATCGCCTCTGTGTCTTTGTTAGCAGCTACATGCTCGGCTCTCTGATGAATCACAATAGAGGATTGTGTAAAAGCGTCGCAGTGTACACGGTCAAACAGAAAGAATTGTGCCAGCGATTTCTAATTACTAGTATAGTTACTGTACACCTGATTTTATTATTAATCGTATGTTTTGTTACAAGCGCGTATGCTAATTGCCGACTTCTCGTTATATCGATTACGCGGGTCTGATTTGATCAGCCCGCTTTTATTCGTTGGGTTTTCATTATTCCTGTCAGATTTGATTAGTCAAACTTGTTTTCTAGATCTGTTTTGAATTCCTCATGTATGATTTGATCAGTCGAGCTTTATGGTTCAGTTTTGTGATTCGGGTCTGATTTGGTCAGTGAAGCTTTATTCTTCGATTTTCTATTACTCATGTCTGTTGATCAGTGTTCCCTGCTTCTTGAATTAATGTTTAGGTTTTATTTTAATAATGAGCGGATGGAAGTATTTTAAGGTAACAAGTTAATTTATGTGTCATCCAGCGGCATATAGCACTGGTTTGCTGGCGCTTGATGACCAAAAACTATTGCTCGATTTCTCGTTTTCGTGAATTTGCACATTTTGTGTGTATTCTTGTTTCATGAATCAGTCCCAAAATTGCGATGATTGATATAATGACCATATGTCACTGTCCTGACTAGTGCATAAACCAGCACTTTGATTTTTTTCAAATCAGTTTGATTCAAGTTCAGACTGATTCACACTCATCTTTTCGAACTATTCATTTAAAGAATCAGCTGCACTGAGTTTATGCATGCAGCAACAACTCAATAGAAAGGCGTCTCTTGCCATTATGGTGTTATTGCATGATACGCAGTCCTTGTATTGCATTACATTCAATACAAACTTGGCGCTGTAGATTCTGAATCAGCTGCAGAAATAGAGCGGCACTGAGAATCAGTGCAGGAAACATTGAAATATAGAGACCCATAATTAGGTACATTACAAAATAACATGCATCCAACATTACAAAAAAAATACATTGCTTCGCAGCCACTGAAAATAGCCATGGAATAAAAGCTTGATCTTGGGGTTTGATATCAGCATTGTTTTCACAATCATAATTAATAGGAGAATCAGTATTTTTATGGAGCACTATTGCTAATGGCTTACACCTAGTTTATATAAGTGTTATATGGACCTCTGGTTGTGCTTTTGATGCCCTGTTCTTCTTTTTTACCAGTTTTTCATTAATTAGGTCTGATTTGATTAGCTATGCTTTAAATAGAATAAATTAAACATACGATTAGGCTTTTACTAATCTTAATGTTTAATTAACTTTGTGATGATTCGTTTGCAGTTGCTGGATGAAAACAATCAGTTGATTCAGTGCATCATGGATTTCCAGAGTAAAGGGAAAACAGCTGAATGTTCACAGTAAGTTTGTCTTTGATGTTGTTCATTTATTTATAGATTTTTTTTTTTTAAGTTACACAGAGGTACTTGGAGGACAAAAATGTCTGTCAAAAATATGAAAGACATATTGCATATCAATATATTTTTTTTCACATTCACTGACAGATTTCTTTACCAGCATCAGTCCTGATCATGACTACCAGAAATTCATTCATTTTCAGGATTTGAACCCTTTATATGCCGGTTTGTTTACATAATCCCACTGAAAACAAAAATCCTGACAAATCATTTTTTGTGTAGTGTCATATTAAAAAAAAATAATAATAAATATAAACTTTTACCATTCTAAAACACCAATTTCCATATTCTTATATTTACATTTTTTTTTTCTCAGCAAAAAAATCAGAAAACAGAAAAATGTGAATATTTGCTCTATAGGTCAAACCTGAGAAAGAAATGAGTAGTGTCATATTAAAAAAAAAAATAAATAAATATAAACTTTTACCATTCTAAAACACCAATTTCCATATTCTTATATTTACATTTTTTTTTTTCTCAGCAAAAAAATCAGAAAACAGAAAAATGTGAATATTTGCTCTATAGGTCAAACCTGAGAAAACGGTGACACCAGGTGGAAAATAAAATAAACATTTTGAAGCCTTGCTAACGGAGTGAAAGCCTGTTAACAAAGAATGCATGATTTATGCTAAAAATGGCACTGTGATTAAATATTGTGGTTTTATTTTTTTTGTCCTTAAGGTGCTGAGTGGAACTGTTTTATCCAGTGCAAAACTTGGAAATGAGCGTGAAATATTGGAATTTCAGTGCAAAAAACAAAAAAAACAAAACATTTATGCAGTTTGCATTAGCTGCCAAAAATTAGTTCACCCAAAAATAAAAATTCTATCTAAATTCTATTTACCCTCAAGTTGTCCTAAACCTGTATTAGGTTCTTTCTTCTGCTAAACACAAAGATACTTTGAAGAATGTGGGTAAGCGAACAGTTCTTGGTCTCTATTTACTTTCATATAATTGAAACAAAAAATACTATGGAAGTGTGTGGCTACCAGCAACTGTTTGGTTACCAACATTCTTCAAAATATCTTCAGTGTTCAGCAGACGAAAGAAACTCATACATACCGTAGTGTTTATATCACACCTTTCACATTCTCAAATGATTGATCGTTATTCTTTTCCTATTTCACTCAGTGATCAAAGCTCTTTTCTCATTGCTCTCTGGTTTTTTGTGTAGTGTCATATTAAAAAAAAATAATAATAAATATAAACTTTTACCATTCTAAAACACCAATTTCCATATTCTTATATTTACATTTTTTTTTTCTCAGCAAAAAAATCAGAAAACAGAAAAATGTGAATATTTGCTCTATAGGTCAAACCTGAGAAAACGGTGACACCAGGTGGAAAATAAAATAAACATTTTGAAGCCTTGCTAACGGAGTGAAAGCCTGTTAATTAAGAATGCATGATTTATGCTAAAAATGGCACTGTGATTAAATATTGTGGTTTTATTTTTTTTGTCCTTAAGGTGCTGAGTGGAACTGTTTTATCCAGTGCAAAACTTGGAAATGAGCGTGAAATATTGGAATTTCAGTGCAAAAAACAAAAAAAACAAAACATTTATGCAGTTTGCATTAGCTGCCAAAAATTAGTTCACCCAAAAATAAAAATTCTATCTAAATTCTATTTACCCTCAAGTTGTCCTAAACCTGTATTAGGTTCTTTCTTCTGCTAAACACAAAGATACTTTGAAGAATGTGGGTAAGCGAACAGTTCTTGGTCTCTATTTACTTTCATATAATTGAAACAAAAAATACTATGGAAGTGTGTGGCTACCAGCAACTGTTTGGTTACCAACATTCTTCAAAATATCTTCAGTGTTCAGCAGACGAAAGAAACTCATACATACCGTAGTGTTTATATCACACCTTTCACATTCTCAAATGATGCTGCGTTATTCTTTTCCTATTTCACTCAGTGATCAAAGCTCTTTTCTCATTGCTCTCTGGCAGCTACCAACAGATGCTACACAGAAATCTAGTGTATCTGGCCACAATAGCAGACTCCAATCAGAACATGCAGTCTCTGCTTCCCGCCGTGAGTATTTATTCCCAGTCTCCCATCTGATACATTGGCATTTATTGGCTTTAGCTGTGGTATAATAAAATGGTTAGAAACCAGAATATATTTATATCTAATGTGCATAATTCATATGATCTGTATAATGTCACACAGCTTGGGTTTGAATTGAATTTAAGATTAGATTGCCCTTGAAAAAAGGTAGCATGTATGTTGGTGTAGGTTGACACAAAGGAAATTGCCATTAAATAGCCTATAATAGGCTTTACCACAGAGTTTATAAAGTATAAGTATGAAATTGAATCGGCATAAAAAATATCAGACCATTTTGGCTAACAGGAATCGTTATTAAATTGCCACTTATAAATAAACCTGCTAAATCAATGGACAAATGTGTCCCTGGAGCACAAAAGCAGTCTTAAGTCGCTGGGGTATATTTGTAGCAATAGCCAAAAAAACATAGTATGGGTCAAAATGATCGATTTTTCTTTTATGCCAAAAATCATTAGGATATTAAGTAAAGATCATGTTTGGGTTTTTCCGCATCCCACTGCATCTCATGTTTTTAAATGAAAAATGTACTCTCTGTGATTGGCTTTCTGCCCTTTGTATTAAACTATGCATACATACATGATGCTGTTTTGTTTATAGTTGTTTAAGCAACTTAATTATAATTGGATTATAAACATTATGCACTTTTTTTTTCACAGATGGTCATGTTATCTTATGCTTTGAATAAACGTGCATTAGTAATATTTTGCTCGATGCGCCCTCTTGTGGCCTCAGAAGAGAAGCCAAAAGCTTTTCTTCACCCTAACTGAAATCATGCATTTTAAATTTGAATAGAATTCAAATTTTGATAACATTTAAGTACAAAATTTGAATTTAGTTTTTCAGCCTTTTTGACAGCCCTAGTCAGTAAGTTCATTTTGTTTTTGAAAGAAATGAATACTCATTAATCCAGCAAGGATGCATTAATTTATAATATTACACAAGGTTTCGATTTCAAATGAACGGTGTTCTTTTTAACTTTCCATTCATTGAACAATTTATCATGGTTTCCACAAAATATGAATCAGCATAGCTGTTTTCAATATTGATAAGAAGAAAAGTTTAAATTATTTCTGAAGGATCATGTGACACTGAAGACTGGAGTAATGGCTGAAAGACAGGTAAAAAAGTCAATTTTATTTTTTGGCCTGAACTAGTCGTTTAGTAGCTTGTGTTTTGCAAGTTGCTTTGTAATACAAGATCAGTGCTGTAATAATCTTGTTCTTATCTGGCCTGTTCTCGGGCGGCTCTAACATGTGTTCGGGCGTACAGCAGGGGCAAGGGGTCAAGGTGTCAGGTTCGTCGGCTGAGGTGTACGTGTGTCCAGCCCGGAGGTGAGAGGTCACATGTGAGCAGCAGGAAG
>NW_015645056.1:717931-729236 GCF_001515625.1 Sinocyclocheilus rhinocerous
TGAATAAACGTGCATTAGTAATATTTTGCTCGATGCGCCCTATTGTGGCCTCAGAAGAAAAGTCAAAACCTTTTCTTCACCCTAACTGAAATTATGCATTTTAAATTCTAATATAATTCGAATTTTGATAATATTTAAGTACAAAATTCTAATTAAGTTTTTCAGCCATTTTGACAGCCCTACTGGTCTTTCACACGTTAGAGTTGAAAAAGACTCCAGAAATGGGCGTGTAAATCTGTGGAAAATGGGAGTGAAGAGGGGAGAAAACAACCAATAAATCACAGACCTACAACACACTCATTATACAGAAAAATAAATGTTAAAATATTTTAATTAGAGAGAATAAAGGCATAGTTACCGTATTGGCCCGAATATAAGACGACCCTGATTATAAGACGACCCCCCTTTTTCCAGATGTACCTTTTGGAAAAAGGCTTTTTAAAAACCAAATCTTGTTTTTTCTCAGTAAAACACATTTTGTCTTCAATTATTTTCATATTGCATATTTTTCCTATTTTAATTTTTGTTTTGAAAGTATGATAAAAACTGGTAAAATGTACCAACAAATCACATTTAAAAAATATACACTTCTTGATATACCATAAAAAAAACAAAAAACAGGTAGCCCATCTGAATTAGGACATTTAGGCTATCCATCTAATAGTAGCCTACCAAAATCTTATGAACAGTAGAAGTTAAATCTTACTGTAGTCGTCAAATCTTGGTACTGTCTTACGTTTTAAAATCACAAAGGGAGTTTGGTCCCAGCAGGCTAACCTGACAGGCACGACTCATGCAGCTGTAAGGTTTTCTGCTTCTTTTGTTTTTACTCGCGATCTTTACAACACCATTACATTACGTATTTCATGGCACACTCGTTTTATGCGGTTTTGGCGCCACCTATTGTTGTGGGTGTATTATTGACATGTCAAAGTCTAGACCCTGAATATAAGACGACCGCGTTTTTTCAGATGTATTTCCAAGAAAAAAACATCGTCTTATAGTCGGGTCAATACGGTATGTTGGGAAATTAAGAAATGTGCTGTGGCTAATTAGGAAATGCTGTAATACGGTCTTATTGTATCTGCAGTGTCTTCAAGAAATTTGTGGAAATTTCATGCAAAAAGACGGCGTAGATGTGCGAAAGCGAGCGAGAGTGTGTGTGCGTGTGCCATCCTCCCTGTCAGATTAAAAGGTCAATGTGTTTAGCTTTTCTGCGAGTCTTTGACTTCAACATTATACTGACACAAAAGCCTGACTGACCGCCAGAAAGGTTTTACATGAGAGAGAGAGAAACAGAGAATGACGGGCCTCTTTTTCAAAGAAAAACTCACACTAAAGCTCAAAGTGAGCACTGAGAGAGAGTCCTTTCACCGTTAAAGCAAATGCTAGTCAGACACGACTGGGTGGAAATCGCTTAACATTCATTTATACGCTATGAGCTGAACTGCTTCCGCATCAATGACACGATAGCTCACTTGCTCTGCTATTTGCTCGAACACTTTGAATAGGAACATGACGTAATTTTGGTCTAGAATCGAAGTACTACATGTCCGCCATCTAGTGGTAGGGAATACAAATGAGATATTACACCATATTAGGATCTACAGCCTATTTTATTAAGTATGACGTCTTGTCGCAATTTTGCGACTTTGGCACTTAGAGGGTTAAGACGTACAATTGATAAACGAACCGTGGGGCTTGTTCTGTACGAATAACGGATCAACTACGATCCGTTTAACCACTAGCAGCGAGTGTTGTTGTGCTGTTACTCATCGCAGCATTGAGCGCAGAAACCGCTCTGTCATGCGTGCTCTACGTGTTGTTATATATGTGACCCTGGACCACAAAACCAGTCTTAAGTCGCTGGGGTATATTTGTAGCAATAGCCAAAAATACATTGTATGTGTCAAAATTATTGATTTTTCTTTTATGCCAAAAAATAATTAGGATATTAAGTAAAGATCATGTTCCATGAAGATATTTTGTAAATTTCCTACCGTAAATATATCAAAACTTAATTTTTGATTAGTAATATGCATTGCTAAGAACTTCATTTGGACAACTTTAAAGATGATTTTCTCAATATTTAGATTTTTTTGCACCCTCAGATTCCAGATTTTCAAATAGTTGTATCTCGGCCAAATATTGTCCTATCCTAACAAACCATACATCAATGGAAAGCTTATTTATTCAGCTTTCAGATTATGTATAAATCTCAATTTCAAAAAACCTTATGACTGGTTTTGTTGTCCAGGGTCACATATTAAATATTGTTACGGTCTTGTTTTTACAGAGGTGAACTGACGGCTCGGAAACTCTTTCATGGAGTTTGAATTCTCTGCTGTAAGATAACCTCATGCATAATACAGCGCAGTGATTGGATCATAAGAGTTCGTTCTCATGAATAATACTGAGAAAAGCTCAGAAAACTGATGACGTAGACGCATACTCTCCAGCCACGGCAGCCAATCATCACCCCAAATTAACGCATATACCTCACTTTTCGTGACATTGGTTCAACTTAGCTTTTTGAACCAGAAGAACAAAATGGCTCCATAAAATGAAAAAATAATCACTTTTCCCTCAATAATAGACTTAATGAGTGCTATTGTTGTTTTTACTGATGTGCAACCTGTACATATGTTAACATCTCAAAAAATGTGTTTTAGGGCTTCATGACTAGGCCTGTCGCGATAGTCAATATATCGACTGGAAATGAGCACGATCATTTTTGGTGCCGCGATATATTGCGTCTAATTTGTTTTATTAAAAATTATTATATAGATTTTTTACATAAAAATTAATCTCGTCTGCTTTCTGTGGCGGAGGCGGGGCACAGGCAGCGTCTACACACACACACACACACACAGACACACACAGCGGCAGGTGAAGAGAAGGCATAAACCCATTGCATTATAAAGTGTTTTGTGACATTTACAGCCAGTTAAGAAGAACAAGTCCCAATGGACTTGGTGTCAAAGTCGCAATCTTTAGCTCCAGTGTGGGAAATTTCTTTGGCTTTAAGCCGAATGAGAGAGGAAAGCAAATTAATGTGAACGAGCAAGTATGCTGACTTTGTATAAAAACAGAGGCAACAAAACTAAACTAAAACATATCCATCCCATCCAGTTATTTAAGCTGGGAACAACAACCGCAGCTGGAGCTGCAGAGGTCAATTCAGTCAATTATCTTTTACATACAGATGCCTTTTCCCGGCAGTGAAAATATAAGCGCGTTTTATTTATTTAGGATATATTTTCTCACATTCCAAATCCAATGTCTAAATATTCTTAAGAATAAAAGGTTCTTTGTTTTTTTAAATAGTGTACTTGCATTATTATGCTATTATATTATCATACTGTCATTATATAATAAGTGGCATAAAATGGTCCTAAAATGACAATAATATAAATAATATAAATATAAATGTTGATGCAATATATCGCACAACAAAAAGTAGTTATCGTGACAGCCCTATTCATGACCCTTTAATCTCCGTCTGCTTCTGCAGGTCCAACCCACATGTCCATGCAGGGCCCCGGGCCCAACCAGACACCCAGCATACCCAGCGGCTCCATGAACATGCCACCCAGCAGCCATGGCACCATAGGGGCGTATAACCACACAGTGCCCTCCTCGCAGGGAATACAGTCACAGGGGCAGATGAACATGAGCCAGGGGCAGCCCATGGGCAACTACGGCCCTCGGCCCAACATAAACATACAGCCCAATCAGGGTACTCATCTCAAAACCATGTTTTAACAATAATATCAACTAGGGCTGGGTAAAAAATATCGATATCTCGATTTTAATCGATTCTCATTTTTACAAAATGATATCGATTCTTAAATCCCAAGAATCGATTAGTCTAGCCTGTTTTCAGTTAATGGACGGAACATTGAAGCGCACCTCCCATCCAATAAATCGCAATAAGCATTGTGCTTTGGTACTTTTAATATGAAACAAAGTCTCAGATTTCAGATTCTGTCCATTGTATTGCAGTATTCAAACAATAAATGCCGTTTTGGCGCTGTTTAATGGGGAGTGACAGATCGCTGGAGTGCCTCAGTTCAACAGACGCGGTAGAACTGATCATCTCCTCCACATTAATACCAGTTTCAGCTCAAAATAAACATGACTAAACATCCGAAGGTAAGTATAAAAGAAATCCGTATCTGTCTCATGTAATTGCTCAATCAGTGTTTCAGGCGCGCAAAGATGTCAATATAACAGCTTGTATGTCACGTAACGTCACATTTACCTCAGAAAAACATTCGGTGACCATAAACTCATTAATCAGATCGAAAAATAAACTGTAGAGAGGGGCATTTTGCTAAATGTATGCACCATATAATATATTCATTATAATTTTCACTGTTCTTCAATGTTTAATTTATATTTTTTATGACAGCCAAATGTTTATATTTAAAAAAAAAAAACGAATTGAAGTAGAAATATTATTATGTAGGCCTAATTGTAACTTTTTATTATTAAAAACGTCATTAAGTGTAATTTAGTTGTATAGCCTAATAAATCAGTCAGTTTTAACCTTCAATATTATAGTAATGTATTTTCTCTCATGTATTTTACAGCATTAGTTAAGATATTTTTTTTTCCTTGAGAAAATTTGGCATGTGTACCTGATATATATCCAAAATAATCGGTATTGAATCGAATCGAATCACAAACTTGTGAATGAGAATCGAATCGAATCGTGAACATTGTGTCAAAACCCAGCCCTAATATCAACCACATAATCAAAAAACCGGTTTGTAATGAGTGCTTGTGTTTTCTAGGGCCTATGATGCACCAGCAGGCTCCTTCCCAACAGTACAACATGGCCCCTTCTGCTGGCAGTGGGCAGCATTTCCAGGGGCAGCAGAACCCCATGGGCATAATGGGTCAAGGCAATCACGTGTTGGGACAAAGGCCCATGCCTCCCTACAGGCCACCACATCAAGGTATGCTGAAATATCTTGATAAAATATTGAGTCACTGAGTTTTTGGTTGTTTTAATGTCTGTTTGGTGTGTTTTCAGGACCTCCTCAGCAATATCCTGGTCAAGAGGAATACTACACGGAGCAATACAGCCATGGAGGACAGGGGGCGCCAGAGGGTAAGATGCATTCTCTTGCAAAATGATTTGTACTAGGGGTGGGACGATAAATTGATTCATGGATTGATTCTGTGGTTTTCCGGATGCGTCGCGATTCTCTCTCGAATCGATTCTGAGCTTAGTTTTGAACAGCGGATGGCACTGTGTGCTTTAAAAACAGCTGTACTCTGCTTGCTTCCAGTTCCCTACACACGCCACTTGAACCTAAAATAATCATTCATAAAGTTCGAAAAGTTTGAAGCGAATACATTCATCTTGCATCATAAAAAGCATAAAAGCCGAGGTGTAAGTACATTTAACCACTTACATTACTCAGCTGAATGCACAAGCACTCTTCTTCGTGAGCATTTGAGTGTGCGGTTAAAAACTAGCCTAGAGCGCCATCTGCTGTTAAAAACTAAGCTCAGATTCGCTTCCAGAGAGAATAACGATGCATTCGGAAAATTGCAGAATCGATCCACGAACTGATTTATCGTCCCAGCCCTAATTTGTACTGCTTCAGTATAGCACAAATAATCTTAACCAAATCATTCCTGTGGTTGGTGGGTAATGTTATGTCCATTTTGGGACAATATGATCTGCACCCTCTGCCGAGTAGGCCACTCCGGTCTAACCTTCAAGTTGGTTCACAAGTAAACTCTACAGAGTAGCTGCCTTTTAATTTAGGGCCCCGTAAAATTATACGATTATATATAAAATATTTTATTTTTACCTTCAATTCTATCATACAAAATGGTGTCTAATGAAATGAATAAATAAAATAAACAATTTTACAATCTTGCAGCAATCTTTATTCATTCTGCGACTAATTCAAACGCTTCTCACTGGATCTCGCAGCGCTGTGCAGTAACAGTGTTTTGCGAAATCAACTTTGGTTCCAGAGTAAAGCTGTTCTGAGCTCGGACCAGTTTGTTTTCGTCGTGGTCCGAGCTGATAAACGGTCCGCGATGCGCAGCTCAAACGAGTAGCAGGATTTTATTACGCTTTCGTTTCGTTTGCCATTTGATATTTCTCATATGCGACAGAAATGGCAACGCGAGTTGAACAACGCAATGGTCGCGCCAGTGCGACCGTGCACAAAATTTACTCGCACCGGCAGAAGAAATGGTCGCAAAATGCGACCCTGCTTTGTGTACAGCATTATCGGGGAAACGGCTATTTTACCGCTCCAAAAGCGGCACCTAGTGGCAAAGAATGAATTTGCGTTTTCATTCAGACCAATGCGAAAATCAACTGACGGTCAAGTTTTTCCAGGTCTGTGCGCACAACAAGTGGGCGGGCAATATGCTAATCATTCATGTTGATGTCAAAATGAAACTGCTTGGGATTAGTTTTAAAAACGACTTGTTTCAATGACTCAGTCGACTTTTTTTTTTGGAGAGTCAGTAACTTTATACACAGTGCACTTTCAGATTTAAAACCTTGCAGGATGTTTTCATTCACTTAGAGCTGTGTTACACACTGCATGAAAGGTAATTTTCAAAAATCCATAATAGGGGCAGTTTAATAAATTTTTCTCGATATGATATCAGTTATCGCCCAGACCTAGTTGTGCATGATGCAAACACTCTTAGCTGGAATTCCTGCAAACACACGGTTCATTTTACTTAGCAGGTAGCTTTGCTGATGTTTCATGAATTGCTTGTTCCTCTTCCTGTAGGAAGCGCACAGTATGGTCAGCAGCAAGAGGCATATCAGCAGGGTCCAGCGCAGCAGCAGCAGGCTTACCCACCGCAGCAGCAGTACACGGGACAGCAGGGATACCCCGGACAGCAGCAGGCCTATGGTATGAATTATACTGACCGATTCGGAAATCAATCATTGACGGCTGCATTTACTATCAAGTTCTGCTTCTGTGTGAATGTAGCCAAAAAAAGGAATTTTATCTCTCTGTCTGTGTGTGTACAGGTTTGGCTATATATGTGATGGCCACTATAGTGAAATACCATGACAGCGGATTTGTGAAGACATCTGTCCTCACTAGTTAGAAAGGTTCATAATGGTCCAGAAGATGTTTAACTTTAAGTCTAATGATGTACACATTTCTGACATGGCACAATTTGAACAGTTTGTGATCATAAGGTCTCTTAATCAGTTAACGGTCTACATCCCTAGTAGGGCTGGGAAAATAAATTCTGAGATTTTCCGAATGCATGGCGATTCTTTCTCGA
The DNA here is from genome assembly GCF_001515625.1 of Sinocyclocheilus rhinocerous. Taxonomy (NCBI): domain Eukaryota; kingdom Metazoa; phylum Chordata; class Actinopteri; order Cypriniformes; family Cyprinidae; genus Sinocyclocheilus; species Sinocyclocheilus rhinocerous. The sequence continues at coordinate 725,222 of NW_015645056.1, forward strand.
GTCGATTCTGAGCTTAGTCTTGAACAGCAGATGGCGCTGCATGATTTAGAAACAGCCGTACGCTGCTCGTTTCCAAATCCTTACACACAATTGTACCTAAAATAATCATTCATAAAATTCGAAAAGGTTGAAGCGAATTACAAGGGTGTTCACAGTGGGCTGTTTACATTAATCTCGCGCCATAAAAGCATTCTGAGCCGAGGTGAAATTACAGACTCAGCCGAACGCACAAGCGCTCTTTAGCACTCTTCTTCATGAGCATTTGAGTGTTCAGATAAAAACTAGAGTAGAGCGCCATCTGCTGTTAAAATCTAAGCTCAGAATCGATTCCAGAGAGAATCGCGATGCATTCGGAAGATCTCAGAATCGATCCACAATTTGATTCTGCATCGATTTATCGTCGCAGCCCTAATCCCTAGTACGAATTTAGTTAGTAATCCAGTAAACCCATTAGTAAACACTCTTCCTTTTATACCAACAGGTCCGTCTCAGGGCACTCCAAGTCAGTACCCAAACTACCCCCAGAGTCAAGGGCAGCAGTATACAGCCTACAGACCGCCACAGCCCGGACCCCCACAAGGACAGCCGCAGCGCCCCTATGCTTTTGAGCAGGTGAGAAACCCTCCAGTCACTACAGAGCACTGCTGAGATACCTGTCGAAATCTGTGTTAATAGATTGTTTAAATGAGAATGGCATTTCTGTTAACTGCTGGTCTAAAGATCACCAATTTTGGAACTTTTTCTTCATGTGTCTCTGTTGAGCAGTTTTGAGCAGAACCATAAATTAAAGCCTAAAGAGGTATTAAATCACAGAAGAAAGTCTTTAATTTAAAAAGTCATAGCATTAAATGTTGCATGCCCTGCATCCTTAGTATTTTTTAAGACCAAGTAAAGAAAATTTAAGGAATAGACTGAATGGAATGTCAATATGGCCTCTAAATATAAAAACTGTATTTTTGTTTTGTTTTCCAATCCAAATATATAAACATCCTTAAATCAATATACATTTACTTGAAATCAAGCAAAAGTGAGTTCATGCTTAAGACCAAACATCCGAATTATGAAAATTTGTCTTCCCTTTGAATTAAGATGATTGTTCGAGGCCATTGGGAGATATTTGTTCTTGCTTTATTCATAAACTCACTTTATTTTGATTATTTCCTCATAAAACAAGACTTTTTTTATCTTGCCATTTTGCTTCCCAAGAAAATGTTAATTGAAGAATCTTTAGATAATTTGCTCTGGAAAGTTTTTTTTTTTTTTTTTTGGTAAAATGAGCTACTGTTACAAAGTTACATTTTCAATCTTTGAAACATTGCTGTCAAACTTTGAAGACATTTACATTTAGAGACCATATTGACATTCCATTTAGTTTATTCCTTAAATTTTCTTTACCTTGTCTTACAGAGGCCTTACAAAAATTTACCTTCATAAAACCTGCAGAAACCCTGGTTGAATCATTGTGGCTGTACTCATCAGCTCCTTTTCAAACATTTGTTTCTCACTGTCTTGGAATCATTAAATGAGACGATTAAATGTCACTTTTAATCTGTAATATTTCCATCTTTAAAAGAAATGGTAATGGAAACTAATGTTTTTGAGTGTGACATGACTTTTTTTTTATCCTTCAGTTAACACAATGTCAGTTGTACTAGTTGTGTTGTAGCACAGGCTTACAGTGACTTTGTATCTTTCTTCACAGGGGCAGTATAGCAACTACCAGCAGTAGATGACGAGCATTTGACTTCCCACCCTAGCATTTCCAGTTTGGAGCTGTGTGTGATCTGATGAAGGGCTACTGCGCTCTCTAAATCTCTATACATCACCTATGAAGAGATGAATCTTCCCTGCTAATGTAGACTGAACTCTTCATTCGGCCACAAGCATTTGAACAAACCGATCAACGATTGGCTCGATTCTCAGCACAGGTGATATAATTGTGAAACGTCTATAAAACTCATTTGACAAAAAAGGGAAAGCGTACACATTAAGAATTTCCTGTCAACTCATATGTGCATTTTCGAGTTTAACAGAGAAGCAATTTCACAGCAGCAATGCCTTAAGTGAAACGGCTGCCTTATTTACAGCAACTTACGAAATCAGTGAAAATACAGAAACACACACAGCGGTGGAACGTGTTTTGTTTTTCTAATAAAATTCATTGTGCGTTGTTTGTTTTTTTTACATTTTCTCCTCTCCTGCAAATGTCAGAGAAGCAATAATGCTGAGGTGCGAATGAAGGCTAGTGGAGAGGTGCAAAATGGTTTTCAGGTTCAAAACAATGCTAAGATGTATAAATGTATTTTATGCTTTATCAAATAGAGCTCAGATTGAGTCCACGTGTTGAACAGTAGCTCAAAGTGTCGTCCCGTGTGCTTATTGACTGTATTGAATTTTCTTTCGTTTTTGAAGGTGGGACGTTCCATTTTAAAATGACATGTATGGCTTGCTGAAATTTGATTAAACCGATCTGGTACTGTAGTGGGTTGTATTTCAATCATGGTCTTCAAACCTGGTATCAATTAAGCAAATATCTTGTAGGGGGACTGGGGATGCTGTAGCGCAGGAGTGCAGGAGTGCCCAATCCTGCTCCTGGAGATCTACCTTCCTGCAAAGTTCAGCTCCAAACCCTGATCAAACACAACTGAACCAACTAATCGGGTAGATGGGTAGATCTCCAGGAACAAGATTGTGCAGCCCTGCTCTACCCCATCCTGTATCCCAACAAGACCTTGGCTCCATCACATGCCTGTTGAGAAATAATGGTTCAGTCAAAAGGTACTTTGATACTAAAGCGCAGTCAAAGGCGCAACACTTGGACAAAACCCACAATAGTTTGTCCAGCCATTCCCAGGAATCTGCATAACTCCCTGCAATTGGTAGGAATTGGAAATACACAAATGGGCTACATTTTTGCTTCAATTGGACAAACCTGTCCATTTTCCACTACTTTGCCCAAGGTAGGTGAATTTAGCCTTGAACTCGCAGATTTCTAGTTAAAGAGGCCTTTGTCCGACTCCCTTTTTTGTCTCAAAATCTGCGTCCCAATTCAAAGGCTGCATCCTTCGAAGACTGCATTCGAAGGGCGATTGCATCACCGCGGTGCGACCAAAGGCTAGTGATGTTATGTTCAACACGGAAGCTCCAAAGCTTGTTTAAAAAAACTATACATTTCATATTGAAGCACTGTATCGGAGCTTGATTCGTTTTGCCAAAAGCACATGATCTATGACGTCCGAAGCTTCGTTCGCCTGAAAACCATGTGACTGCTTCAGTATCTGGTTCAAATGAAGCGAACCTCAGCGCTGTTTCCTTTATGTTATAGTACATTAATGCAGACCTGCCAACCTGTACGCATTTTGTGTAGCGTGTATGCATTTTGACCTTAAAGTACGCTGGTACGATTTGTCACATTGTCATTGTATACTTACCGACTTTGTAAATAGTGACAACGGAAAACTGGCCATCATACACTAAACGACTGAGGATCATACACTACCAGACTTTAAAGTTGTTCCGATCACCACAAACTCCGAAAGGAGCGCCTTGTTGCTAGGAGACGCGTGACAAATGAAAACAATGTGTGTGTTCTAAAATCGGCTGAAAATCTCAAACATGGTTGATATCCTCCGACTCGATGGAATCAAAGGGTGCATCTCAATCAGCTCCCTTGTTCAGTAGTCAGGGCACAATGTGCAGTGAGCCAGGGTACTTACCAGTGACCATTTGTGTACACGATATACTGATTCACAAGCTAGGGAGCTGATTAAGATGCACCCAAAGTCTGAAGCTAAAAAATCTAAGTCTGTGACCATCATACACTACCTGATCTTTTATTAAATCTGTCAACTCAAATCTGCAGACTGGCTCTAACTTTTCAACTAGCGTCAATATCTCCAGACTGTAAATCGGCGGAAAATAGAGGCAAAAATCGTGTAGTGAATTCCAGGCTTTACTCAAATAATGTAATGTACCTTATGATACAAATGTGTGTGTGTATATATATATATATATA
>NW_015645056.1:729337-759435 GCF_001515625.1 Sinocyclocheilus rhinocerous
ATATATATATATATAAGCCGTTCAAATGTTGACTGATATCTTACCAAGATGCAATTTCATAGTTTATTTTGTACATAAATGGACCATGGTTAACACCGGCTTTGAACCCTGTTTTGTTTTTAGGCAGTTGAATATATCTTTTGAAAAAGTCCGGTACTAACATTACTGCTGCTCGTCAATGGCAAATATGTGGTAAACCATCAAAGAATGCAGAAATATTGCCCACCAATGGTTCTTCAGCATTCCAAAGGCTCTTTCCATTATAGATCAGGCCTTAGCATAATGCTGGTTAAAGCGTGCTTCAACAATGCCTCGTAGTGGTTCTTTAAAAAGTGTATTGTGGCAGATTGGCTCTTTTAAACAAGGATGAAAAGGCCAGGTGGAGGGTATGACCATGAGACATAAACATGACTTTTTTAAGACCCTGGAGTCATGCACAGACCCCGGGAAACCAGCAAAAATGTCCAAAAACTTTGCATTGTGGTCACGTACTGCCTGAAGAATGATTGGGTGAAGTTTTCTGTTTTAGTAGCCCTCACCTAAAGCTGGATCTCTTATTCCAATGTGGCAGCCATTGATAGCTCCAACTGGCCTCATAAAAGCAGCATGCCTGCTCAAACTCTCAAAACCTTCACCAATCTCCTCCACTTCAGCTTCTGAATGGGCCTTCAGATGATGACTGAAAGATGTTTTATTAGCACATTACAGATTGAGTAGCATGCCCTGTGTGCAGTTGTCATTGGCACACCGAAAGCTTTAACTACAACTCTGTAGGATGTTCCACAGGCAAGTCATTCAGTCATTTGGTGGTCTTTTTCCAACCATTCCCATTAAATAGAAGTCAGGCTGATGTGCTGGATGCTGCGTGCACGCAGAGATGTCAAAGTAACATTTGGTCAATCAGTCCCTTTGCCAAGGGCACTCCAAAAATTTACAGTAATGCCCTGCACCCTTCAGAGAACTAACTTCAAGGGCTCTGCCATTCGAAGGGAGTAGGGCACAATTCTGTTGGAAGTCACCTCATAGCTCTCTTCCAAACAAGTGTTGAGGGAAAAGCTTTGCTATTGGGAACCACTGGCACTGGCATTCCACTGGATACCATCATTGAGCTAATGGGTGGTCCTTAATCAGGCATTTCAAATACTCATATGTTTTCTGTTTTCTTGTAACTAAGAGCATGCCTATGGCTGTCGGATCCTGGAACATCAGGGTGATTTGGGAGAAAACAGGATCAAAATGACAAGTGTTAGAGCAGTGTCTGGCTCCGGTCCAGGGAAACCACTGCACATTTTGTATTTCTCCCTTATATGACGCAAGTTCAGTTCATGAAGTTCTGTGCAAAAGAGCTTATTAAAATCAGGTTTGTAAATAAGGAAGACACTGCAAAGAGTTATATTACTATATATAGTATATTTAATGAAGTCGGCATTGTGATTAGGCAGAAATAAGTCAGCAACCAAAATAAACTTGATCGATTAAAGTGTCCATTTTATAAGGTCATGGTATCGGTGTTCACTAACTGTGCTGTCACAGAAAAACACTGCTTCCGTTCGTCTCACAATTATAATTCAGAGCACCTCTCAGGGCAAGACTGTGAGCTGCCACAGTGGGAAATGACTGCAATCATCGCTGGAAGGCAGAATATTCTCCATCTTTCTCTCTTCTTTGTCATTCTCTCTTTATGATAGAGGGTTTGAGGGGAGGAGAGAGGGGGGATGCAGCTCTCTGCACACTTTAATTGGAGATGTGTCACACTAAATAAATGGTGTGAACGCAACCAGCAACCGGAGACTTGAACTAGCAGCCCAGGGGAAGCCGGCAGCTTTATTGGGCAGCAGCCATCGTGCCACAGGGCCATAGATGTGCGGCTACGCTAACCAGTGCCTTACACAGCGATAGTCACTATAACCAGAACTTCAGACATGTTTATTTTACTGATTATTCTATCCATACATTTACATAGATAAACGTATTAAATGCCATAGTTTTAAATACCTTTTTAGAAATAACCTACTGTGCTTGAATTCGCACACCAATCACAGCCTCCCTAGAAAACCTTTTGAATGAACTGTATTCTCATCTGTTAAAGTTGTCATTAAAGCTTGGGTTTGTAATCTTTTTAATAAACACCTTTTGTTATAGACCTTATGTGTCAGAGAAACAAGTGCGCAGCCATCTTTAGAATTTTGTCTTCTAAGTAGCTTCATTCATAAATTTGTATGACCTTACCTTCACGACATGGAAATACAAACGGAAGACAGAAGACAAAGAGCCCTATCATAAGGCGCTTTCGCATCGCGTAGTTCTAGGAACTAGCCAGCATGGTCGTTCCTAGAGAACCAATTTCTCCCTCGGGCCGTTTTCCTGGTTGCATTCGCACCGGCAGCAGGAACTCTGAAGCGGCCGACAGCAATGTCTTTATTCGCGGCATTTATAAACATCAACAACCGGTGAATGGAGAACGCCGTGATCGGAGCTGTTTTGTTGTGTGTCACGGGTTTTGTGATAACGGAGATGGAATGTAAAATGCACAATTTACGCAATTAAAAGAGCACGAAAATCTGACTAAATCTCTTATGACATCTTGCAGCGTTATCATCGAGGCTGAGAAAAGAACATAATGCTGCAGACGACAGGTAAATGCCGTTATCGCGGTTTTCCATATTCGTGGAGTAAATATTTTTTACATCACTTTTTAAAAATGCCAGGTAGCCGGATGCATTTGGCCAATCAGCGTACACTACGTCACTGGTAGTTCCTATAGAACTGTTTCCTATAGAACTAATGTAGTTCCCCCAAACGGAGTTCCTAGAACTAAATACATTCCTAGTTCCTGCAGTGTGAACACGCCAAAAACCAGGAACTTCCGCCAATAGTTCTAGGAACTATGAAAAGGTTCCTCCGGTACGAAAGTGCCTATACACCCGGTGCAAGTGTTTTTTGCTAGTTTCAGCCCGATGCAGTTATCATTTTCTTGTCCAGCGCCACGTTGTTTAAATAGCAAATGCACTTGCGGCCATTTTTTCGACAATGGGCGTGCTGGTATAAAAACGAGGTGTGTTCAGGCGCATTGTTGGCGCGTTGCTATTTTGAGGCAACTGAAAACAATTGCGCCATTGACCAACTAAAACCTGATCTAAAGTCAATGGGTGCAGTATTTTTAAAAATTTAATTAAAGGGTACATTAGTAATATACACCTATAGGTGAGTGCACAAGCGGAGTACACTCTGCTTATTACACACGCAGGGATGCGCAGCAGCACACAAACATGCCAAATATTAAAAATGAAAGAATTACAATGAAAAAGATTATTGTGTACGCTTTAACCTCACGCACAAGCAGATCCGTTTCTTCTCTGGAGAAGCGTTCAGTCTTTGCTCTTGCAAATTCCGCCATGTAAATAGCGAATCTGTCATGGTGCAATGCAACTGGCTTTAAAATGAATGGGAGATGAGACTCTGATTGGTTTATTGCATGTTACGCCCAAAACACACCCATGACTCATTAAGAGAATGGGTACAACCCTTTTGGATCATGCGCCTGGCGCGCCGGCATTTTTTTTCCCGTCGTTAAACTAGCAAATGTGGTTTCGTACAGGCCCTGAGTGCACCTGTGCCATGCGCTTCAGACCATGCGCTTAGATCGTTCAAAAAGGGCCCAAAGAGTGCAGCGCTAAAAAGGGGCGGAGCTACATAAGGTCTACTGACTGACAAAAAATGGAAGTCTCAGAGCCACAAAATGTTCATCCAATCATTGCATTCCATTCGAGTGCAATGATTGGATGTCCTACCTGCCTGTCAACTTATGTATTTGCATACCTCGGCGCAGCCAATAGCGAGAGTCTGGGGGCGTGGCTTCTGCAGCAGCTGAGCCAGAGGGTGTTTAGCTGGTGTGGAAAAACAACTTCAGATTTCGTTACAGAAGTGCAAGACAAAATACGAAGACTTGCCAAAATACACAGGGACATACATCGAGGTAAAACAAGGGTAAACACTGGCAATGCATTTACAAGATGGAGGAATTTGATGGAATGTTTGGGTCTCTGATCGATGCGATGAAATTGTGGAGTTTCTTCGCGACAGGTAAGCTAAAGTTAAACGTATTTCTAATATGTTGGAACTTTTATTGAAAGTAGCCTACTTTTACCTGTTGAGACATGCTTTCACTGTAACAGAGCCGTAAGAACTGTGTTTGTGATGTTTGAGTTGGTGGAATTTTGAAGTTCTGCTGACTCTAGTAGAGCAGAAACTACATACTCCTGCTTTAATAGGACATTGTGTAATTGTCTTCCACTCATCTGTGGCATCATATCAGAGTCATGTTTGCATTTCTAGTTTTGGTTTCTGATCAACATGTTCACATTAAAGCAAACGATCTTATCAATATTTTAAAATAAAAGTGGGACATCTCTACTCTAACATACTGCAGCATTAAAGGTGCAGTTCAGAATGAATTATAAAAGTGTTATTATATTACATAAATATGTCATCACTATATTGTTGCTCAAAAACAGAACATCTCTGCATCAGAACCTTCACCTCGAATCCTCTGTAACACAAGAATACAGCTCTCTTCACTGAATTAGACAGTGTGTCCTGTAGGGGGAGTGAGAGAACTTCAAATGATCCTTATTTGGACACATATTACAAGAGTTTCACAAACAGCACTGGGGAAAAAATCTTTATGATAGTGATGATTATCATATCTCATTATTCTAAATACTTCTTTAAGATGCAAAGCTCTCATGGTGTGAGACAGAAAATCTGTGAACAGCTAAATATGTTTCATTATAGACTAACATCTTTATGATAGTGATGATTATCATATCTCATTATTCTAAATACTTATTTAAGATGCAAAGCTCTCATGGTGTGAGACAGAAAATCTGTGAACAGCTAAATATGTTTCATTATAGACTAACAATCTCGATTGCAAAATTAATAGTTGTATACCATTGACAGAATTTTGTTCAATTATATAATTTTTCCCGAAATGTCTGGGCAAAAGAAATCTTCCTCTGGCACGACAACAGCAAAGCAGACAATGTCTGAACTTTTACTGGGTATTAATGCAAAATATATTTAGAGTTTGGTCAGTCAATATGCAGTATATTGTTAAACTAGAATGCACTACAGCCAGGGTTAATAATGAGCTAGAACAGTGCTAGTGCATGATCTTTTAGTCTATATATGGTGTTATTATATGATGCATGATGTAGTGTTTCAAGTAGTGTTGACACTGTTAGTGCGTCGATGTATTTGTACTTTTTCTAAAAGTTAAAAATTTAGATGATGGGAATAAAAATTCCATACAGGTAGCATGACATTTATGCAAGGTTTTTGTATAGCTAGTATGAATAATCATTAGTCTTTAGGTTTCATTCAGCATACAAGCTGCTTTTTGAGCTTCACTCTGGTCATTTTTTTGAGTTGTGTTCAGTATACTACAGACAGTGACACATTTTTACCAATGCTATTTATTTGCATTACACATTTTGTGAAAAAAAAAAATATATATATATACTGTATATATAATTATTATATATTTTTTTACATTAAACACCAGTTTATTAAAGAAAACATTTGAAGGGCACACTTTAAACAGAGAAAACCATTTTAAATATCTCTGGTCTCATTTTACATTTATATTTTATTCAGTGGCTGCCGTGAGTGTATGTTTGCTATAATAAGTATGGATATTGGCCAAGAGCAAAGATAATAAATATCCGTTTGAGATGCGTTTGTCCTTGAATGGAGCAGTGAGGGAGCTCAGTGTGGCGTGTTGGTGAATCCTCTAAATAGCCCACGGCAAAAGAAAGCCTGATTAACATGCCAAGAGCCGCTCCAGCTATCACTTACCAACTGCTTAGAGAGAGTGTGTGTGTGTGTGTGTGTGTGTGTATCTCTCTCTGAGAACCTGAGAGTCAGAAATAGAGAGAAAAAGAAAGGGGAATAACGGCTGTATATGTCATCCAGTGAGAGGAGTTCCAGTTTGCAAATGGGAACTATGGGGATGTGAGTCTGCTGTCCGCCGGTCCCCGGGTCTCTCATGTTAGACCTCCTGACAGCAGAGATGGGACCAGCGCAGAGATCATCCCTCACCAGTGAAGAATACTCCGGTGTGACCGTTTGACAGCCCTGCTGAGCTGGTTTCTCAAAGCAAGGGATGTGGGGTCGCCTCCATCTCCAGCTGCTTTAAACACGAGTCCTCAAGATAACCAGCACTCTTCTACTGAAGAGGGTCCATCCTGCCAGTAACCAAGTATTACGTCCATCATCTTTTCTTCACAACTGCAATACATTGAACACATTACTCAGAGCTGGGTAGATTAATTACAATTTGTAATCCGTTACTGATGCCAGATTCCATGACAAAAAATGTAGTTTGTAACATAATCCGTTACATTACACAATTTTAGGTAATATAATCAATCAATATAAAAAGACTACTTTTTGATTACCTTTAGATTACTTTTGACCTTAACACATTGATTTAAATAGGATAATCTTGTAGCATATTGATATAAAAATGCAAAGAGAAAAAATATATTCCATTCATTGTTATTAACAACATAAAGTGTATTAAACATTACAGGGTTACGTCAGGGTTTCCCAAACTGGGGTTCGTGAAGAAACTGGGTTTGTGAGTTTCATTTAAGGTTTTCCTTTGCTTTTTTTTGGAAGGTTTTGCCTACAGACGACAGCATTTTCAAAACAAACCCCCATTCACGGATCTGTGAAAATGACTAGAAACACTGTATTATTCATTCCAGGCCAGTAGTTGACGATGCCACTTTGTAAAGAAATGCTATGTGCCTGCTTGCACACTATTAGACTGAACACAGAATATGCATGCACAAGACATCATCGTTTTCAAAAATGTGCATTTTCGTAGTTTGCATAGAGGCAATAATTCAAAAACTTGCACTGGGAAACCAGATTTAAAAGTTAGCATTTTCAAAAACGCCATTGTTATGTAAATGAACAGCTAAAACGCATTTGTAGTTGATTTTTAGGCCCAATTTTCACTCGCCAACAATTTTATTGGAAATGGCCAACAAAAGCCTGAAATCTGAGGCAAAATGGCGCTTGTTCACACAAATGATGCTTGCATAGTGTAAATGATGAAAGATGTGATCTAGGAGAAAAGCTGACGTGTCGTCAATGCCTGAGAAATATCTGGATGTGTCTGTGCCTCTGCAGTGTGAAATGTGTTTTGACTGGAAATGACATCGGCGACAGTCTATCGTCGTAGGAGTCGTAGTCACATCATTTCCTGTATCACTTCTTGCAGAGATTATCTAACTATGGGGAGATGAGAGGGTCTGTATTACTTGCTATTGGAGAAAGCGTAATGGCTAACTTGAATCACGTGTCCCTTAATAACCATTGACATTACAGCCTTGACGTCATCGAATTTCAGTTTGGAGTTGTGCGACACTCGGCGTTTACAGATCCCATAGGAATGAATGAGAAATGCCGTAAGCTGAAACCCACCTGTCAAAAAAAAGTCAGTGGCTTCTCTTATAAAACAGCATTTTTTTTTTCAGTGTGAGCTCTAAAAATAGTTAAATCCAAAAGGTTCAAAGAATGTAAATCACTGGACTATAAAAATAATCAACAAGACGTTCCGGTGTCTATCCAAACACCTTCATCAGTTGTAAAAAAAAATGTATAGTCCAGTGATTTTAATAAAAATTTAATTTTTTGAACGTTTTAACACCTGGATGATTTAGTTATGAATCTACACAGACAGATTAAATCCAAAAGTATTGTTTAGTGAAAAACATGTTTAAGATTGGCTGTCGATTCATTAAATCATAAGCCGCTTCCTCTAAAAAGCTGTTTATTCAGTGTAGTGAAGCCTCTCCTCCATTGATATCCATTAAAGGGGGCATAACACACACAGTTTCACCCAATCTCATGTTAATCTTGAGTACCTATAGAGTAGTACTGCATCCTATCCATTGTTTACATGACGCTGGTTTCTTTAGGAAGCTGAACAAAGTTATCTTTCCCGTACAACCAAAAACACTTTGGATTGGAGACATTCTTCCCGAGCAAGTCCCGTGCAGCGCTGCCGCCGGATGAAGAGCGTTGATGGGCGCGATCTCGCTCTTGCTCTGGTCATGCGTGCGCGGGCGCGCTCTTCTGGGGAAATGCCCATATAAGGCGTTCCACCCTCGTCTACGTCATGAAGAGCCACGATTGAAAAACTCTCAGAAACTTGTACAACCCGGAAGTAAGTTTTTTGGCACAGAAATACTCAGCCATACGTCCAAATTGTTTTTTGAAACTTTGTCCATGCTTAGCATGAGAATCCAACTCTTTAACAGTGTAAACAACTCTGAATGCATGAAACAGCATTGTATCCTCCCTTTAAAAAACAAACAAAAAAAAACCAGCCGTCTCCTTTCCCACGTACTGCTAAAGCATTAGCCGTCACGCTTTTTTGGCTAAAGGTTGCAGGCTTGCCTTCTAAGTGGCTTTGGTACTACTCATTTCACGTGCTGCTTTTCCCTTACCTTAGGCATTTTCATATTCTCTGCAGTTATTGTTGTACAAACATTTCAACCCTCCAGCAGTGATGCTATTAAAATAGTCTTGAATGTCTAGAGAACTGTGCAACTAAAAAACCAAAAGCAATCACAAAAGCACAGCGATGTCCTTTCACTCACTGGAAACGTGCAAAACAAAACCTCTGCCACAGAAAACCTGCCGAGGTAGATGACTGAACATGTGCTGCGATGCAACAAGACACGAATGAGCTGCTGCCAGACGCTGCTGTCATGCTCTGCCAAAAACCCCGAGCAAGGGCACGACGTCCCGCCACACTCTATCCACAGGCCCGGTCTGATCTGTGCTGATGCCCGCCTGCGCTCGGCCAACTTGGAAGGTTACAAATATTAGCGGTCAGTCTTAACCAAAACACTGGCAACATGGTGAAGGTGACAAACGATGTGGATTTCAAAAGAATGCATGCCAGCGAATAAATCAGTGGTCTGTTCTTTGTGACAAAGACCACCAAAGCATGAGCGCTGGAAAGCAGTGCTGTAGTATGTAGTTTGTCTTTTCTCTGTAGCACGAGGAGTTTGGCACGACTCGACGGTTCATGGCACAGACCCGGTGAGGAGCTGCAAGAGAGCTGGAAGACGCCAGAGAAAACACCAGAGTCTCCTCAGTACACAGACTTTACAATTATTAGTGCGAAGAGAAAAATCTAATATATAACTTATAGAAGTAATGATGCTGACAATTCAGCTTTGCATCACAGGAATAAATTATAATTTAAAGTATATTAAAATAGAAACGTATTATTTTAAATGGTAAAATATTTCACAATATTAGTTTTTTTCTGTATTTTGTGATCAAATAAATGCAGCCTTGATCAGCATAAGAGACTTCTTTAAAAACATTAGAAATCTTACTGATGCCAAACTTTTGAATGGTGTATATATCTACTGACAACTGTCAATAAATAGTAAAAATAACTATATATTTATATAGCCTATATATATATACATATGTGGTGAGTAACTAAATATCTTTAATATGTAATGTTTCAGACAATTGTTGTTTTTTTCTAGCTTCATTTATTCAGTCATAGTTTTTCGGTTTTAGTTTTACTTATTTTAGTTTATATATATTTCTTGTCTCTATATACTGTATGACATTATATTGTCTGTCTGCCACACTGCTCAGGCATAGGCCCCTAAAAAAAAAAAAAAAGAAAGATAAAACTATAACATCTGATCACACTTTACAAATATAACCATATGTGACTTTAGAAGCACAGCCCAACAGCTTTTACAGGACGAAGCCAGTTTCAGACCCTTAGTAAGTAAGTTTTTCTGATTCACACAATAAATATGACAATGAAAAGTTTGCATGCTGCTAACTACACCAAACTGCGGAAGAACATGAGTGTTGTTCCTAATGAAAGCTGGAGCAGTCTGTGCGGGTTTGGAGCGCTGTTTGTTTGTGTTTGTGAGGAACGGCTGGGGGCTGCAGGTAGAAAAGAGCTTCAGGTTTGGGGAGAGAGTCTGACAGCATGCTGGGACCCTGCGCACCGCTCATATTCATCTGAAAGACAACAGAGACCTCTTGACAGAACGAAACCACATACAAAAAAATGTTTACATCCTGCAAACACTATGATTGCAACAAAAAAGCAAATCATATCAATCTCGCGTCTTTTGATCACACTTTGTTTGTGCTTTTGTCAGATGGTAAGTGCATGGGGAACTTACTCGGGGGTGATCCCAAATATTTAGAGAGGATTCTTAGCATGTAAAGGCTTTATAAATATAGTGAGGATGTTATACAAATAATACAACTCTGGAGGTCGCAACATGACATGATAATGAACTAAATGCAGCCGTTCTGCTGTCTGTTGTTCTGTTGTCGGTGTTTCTTTGTCTGAATATGGCACTTATCACATGCTATGCGGTATCGGCGTTTGGTATCGGGGCATTTTAACGAGTACCAGTACAAGAGCTCTGTATCGGGCCCGATACCGATATCAGTATCGGTATTGGTATCGGTGCATCCCTAATTTTAAGGTGATGTTGTCACAATGTAATTACACAAATAAGTACTGAGTATGTATTTATTATTGGTTGAAGTTAGGGTTTGGTTGAAATTATGCTTTATTTGTAACGTAACACGCTTTAAAAAATTAATCGGGATCTGATACTGAACTTAATGCATGGTTGCAAGTTAAAAATTCTAAATGATTGATTGAATTAATTCTTTTAAATCGAATCATTTCATTCACTGTATATACCTAATGTGTACATACATGTTTCTGAGCTGCTATTACCTGCCTGCAAATGCATTTACTTTTGTAGCTAACTACATCTGTAATGACATCTACATCTGACTCTACTGCTGCCTCTTAACCCACCTTTAAACCTACCCATACCACTAAACCTGTCCCTAAACTGACCCGTATCAGCTTTCTTTTAGTTCTTTTTTGTAGACATAGGCCTAATTTGTTTGCATAAAGTGTGCATTGTAATTTACGAGTGAATCAGGTAATAAACTTGAATTATATAAACTGTATAAATAATATCATGATGGATATAGTTTGCTTGAATTGAGTTGCATTTGTGGTTATTATGCTATTAGTGTAGTGCCAGTAGGTGGAAAAATAGGAGGACAAAGTCTTTGAATAGATATGAATGTAACAATGCAACATTTAACAGTTTCCTTTTTGAAGCTATTTATATACATTTGGCACTTTTATTTAAAGCAACTTTGCACTTAAGGTTTACATCTTACCAGTCTATATTGTTCATTCCTTGGTAATTCTTTGGCTGTGGTTTGCCGTGTTTGCTGTGCCACATTCCTCTCTGTTTCTGAGACAGAGCTCCCGATGGACATAAATGAGACTGCCTTTATTTATGTTCATTAGTTGGATGATTTTTGAGGTGCATTTTACAGAAATGTTCATAAAGCAGTAAAAAAACAACAACTCTGTGATGTTTCACGTACACATATTTTGACTGTATTAGATTATTGATCAATAGTTTGCTGACTGATAAAGGGACTTATTTTTTAATCTTTTCAGAAATGTTTGAACATGTTAAGTGATCGGCTGCTGTATGCATCACTTATAAATTAATATATAAATTTTACGTACACTGTATACATTCTATTTAAACTGTGCATGATTACGTTTGTCATGATTTAGCAATATATTGTTTTCTTTTTTGATGGTGCATCAAATATTCATTAAATTGTGAATGTACTGTTTGTATAGTTGTAATGTTTGTAGGATTTTTTTACTGTTCCCTGTTGAATAATAAACAGTCAACAGTATTGTATGCATTTAAGTTAACAAACATAAAGAATGATCTTTAGAAGTTTTTTAGAAGCAGATCAGTATCTTTATTCTCTCTATTAATGGGTTCAACAATACAGTAAATATTCACTTTTCTTTTTTGATGGTGCATCAAATATTCATTCAATTGTGAATGTACTGTTTGTATAGTTGTAATGTTTGTAGGATTTTTTTTACTGTTCCCTGTTGAATAATAAACAGTCAACAGTATTGTATGCATTTAAGTTAACAAACATAAAGAATGATCTTTAGAAGTTTTTTAGAAGCAGATCAGTATCTTTATTCTCTCTATTAATGGGTTCAACAATACAGTAAATATTCACATGCACAAATCAGAAATGTCAATGTATCTGTCCTAATATCATAATAAAAAAAATAAAACCTTATTAAAAGAAGAAAAACCTAAGTAATTCAGAATCATATTGTATTATTATTTCTTAAGAAAAAAAAACTGCTTCACTGCTTATTAATATTTGTATAAAAATTTTGTTCAGTCAATCTACAGTTGCCCTGAAATGATATAATTTAATAATTAATCACAGCTTATTAAAATGCATTTTTAGAATTCTTAAAATACTTCCCCTAATGTATACATGTACGTGTGTGTATTTGTACACACATATATTATGTAAACACAAATTTTTTATTTTGGATGCGATTAATCACGATTAATCGATTTTAACTGCACTAAAATAAAAAAATAAAAAAGATATAAAATAATGATGAATACAATAAACTACTGCAGAACATTTATTGAACAATAACGTTCCCTGTATATAAGCTACCTGGAATGCAACAACAAGTGAAATACAAACAATATGAGTTTGAACAGAGACTGGAGTGTTATTTAAAAATGCACAAATGAACACTTACTTGATGTTTGTACTTATTGTTGTAGCATTTATATGTGTCCTCCCTAAATTCACTTAAAAATAGGCAGATTAAATCCTGGCTAGTGTTAGTCCTTTAGCTAGTCTCCTGATGGATGCTCGTTTGAGGAGTCATGCAGATATGCTCTGTGCCACAACATTTTGCCACGTTGTCGGTAGTTCACACATGTAACCTAGTTTGTTTGCATAAATTAATATGTATGTGTTTTTTGAATACTGAATCTTACTTTAATAAATCACAATGCATTTTTATTTGTGTTTTAAATAGGTTATTGACCAACACAAATGATTCATGATGTAAAAGTCAAGATAGATGCAGTTAAATTGTCAGGATGATAAATGGATTGTACTTGCTAGATTATGAAAGACACTTAAAGGGATAGTTAACCCAAAAATGAAAAATCTGTCATCATTTACTCAAGTCATTCCAAACCTGTATGAATATTGATGATATTTTGAAAAATGTTGATAACCTAACATTCATTGTTTCCATTTGATGTTTATGGAATAAAAAGTCAATGGGGACCAGAAACCTTTAGGTTAGCAACATTATTTTAAATATCTTCTTCTGTGTTCAGCAGAAGAAAGAAACTCATGCAGGTTTGGAACAGCTTGAGGGCGAGTAAATGACTGAATTTTCCTTTTTGGGTGAACTATCCCTTTAATATTTAAAGATCTGGGATGCAAAGGTAGTTATTTTAGTTTGCAATAAAAGGTGAGCCAGAGAGCACAATTATAATTTCTCCAGCTTTCCAGTCTGTCAGTTATGAGCCCTAGAGTATGAAATATACTGCCAGACTCTTCCGTATACTCTAGGAAGACTGTCTGGTGTACTGTTGCTTTTGAATGACATCTGCTAAATGGCAGATAACTCAGTCAAATGATGATTTTGCAGTTTTGGATTATTTTGGCGGAAGTTTACTGTATCTTCGTGCTTGAGCAGAAAGCCTGCCTTTGTACAACTATTGGCCTTCCAGCTTAATTGTGTCAGATGGAGGACTTCTTTTTAAAGGTGCTTTTCAAAGCAGCATTCTGGGCTGTCAGTCAGTGCCAGAGACCAGCGGGAAGGTCTCGTCAGGCGTCTCTTTCCTCTGTGCCAGGAAATGAAAGTGCAGATACTGGAGGTATAATGGAGACCGCAGGGGTAGAGCTGAAGTCTCCTCCCAGAAAGCCTCATTTCTCATGAAGCAGGTGGGAGTCTTTGTTCTCCTTGTGCTTCAAAAATCCATTTAGTTCTCCACACCTGGCATACAGGAGGAACATTTCCTGTTTAATGGGTAGAGAATGAGTCTCTAATGAAGTGAAAGGCACATTTTGCAGCACAAAGTCTGTTTCTGGAACTCTGGTACCTGTAAAAATCACTTTATTGGCATATAACATTGTTTTATGTTTGTAGGCTAAATGTGGGTTATTTGTAAGCTACATGTTGACTGGAAAGTTGCCATTTGTACAGTACATACAAATTTAAGGATAATTTTTAGAAATCACATTAAGCAACCGTAATCACCATATACACTGAGGAAGCACTATTAGGGGATTGCATCCTTAAATTTGTGGTCAACAAAAATGGATTTTCAATTGATCATTCTCAAACAATTGGTCCCATTCTTAAATTTTGTAACCACCTTGCAAAATACAAAGTTGCTAAGCTTAAATCACAACATCATTTCAACCACAGAGGAATTTGTTAAAGTTTAAAAATAAGTATATATTTCAATCATGACAACTCTCTGAATGTTTTAGCATGTTAATTCAGTGTTCAGTGTCATGTTAAGACAGTGTTAATGTATTTGGTCATGGTGGACTAGAGCTGCTATGCTGCTGCTGCTATTGTGCTGCAATATTGTGCTGGATTAATAGGCATATATTAATCCTGCAGCAGATCTAGACAGGTGGTGCTGGGGGAGGTGGAGGGTTACAGTGAACATTTAAATGTTGAGCAAGCTAATCTCATTGGCTGCAGCAGAGGCCAATCAGCTTGTGCCATGTTTTGTAATTGTACAAACATCTTATAATGGGTATTATTGTTTATTAAATACTATTGTTCAATAAATAATATTCTATATAAATAAATACTAGTATTTAATAATAGTATTTGGTGTCGAAATGGTCTGTGTTAGTGATGGTGATTTTTGTTCCGCTATTAGATGGTGACAAGAGACCGTTTGTTTGAGCGAGTCAGCAGTAAAGACTTTTATATTGAAAGAGACTGTAACAGGGTTGTAAACGAGGAAGTTATTTTTTCTTTCAAGGACAGCCAACAACTGCACTGAGCAGCGCTGTCAATAGAAATCACCCTTAACAGATGAAAAGATAGTACGACAAAGATATTCCTCAGCAGACATTCAAACTAATGTTTTATTGTGAATATGAGATTGAGCTGAAGAATGAATGCTGTATCAGATGCAGGCAATCACACTCGCCCAGTCCACCTCTCTCACATAATGCTCTACATAATACAGCGAGCTTTTAATACACTAATACAATAAGTTTTCAATGAAGCAACCCAATGTTCTTTCGTTACTAGTTCTAAAGTGACGTTTTGGAATTCGTAACGGAGGCTTGGGCTCAGCTTTTAAACTGTCAAACTGAGATTTAAGAGGAGTTTCTTTAAGACACCCTGTTGTTGTTTGTTATTTATTTGCACACATATATACAGTATGTATATAATTTCAGTAAGATTGAGAGTTGGTATTTCTGCTGTGGGCTTTAAAGGACATCAGCTAACGGTCAAATTCTCTTTCTCAGTGACAGTAGAAGACAATGTGTCGGAAGAGCAACAGAGCCACAGGCAGTCTGCTGGTTTAACCGGTAATGTTTTTTTTTCTATTCTTTCAGAAGTGAAAGCTCTATGCTTTTGTAAAAGCTATGTGGTGCATGATTTACATACATATTAGAGAACAGTGCACTATTGCATACTTGTATACTGAGGTTTTAATTACCTTATTTGACCCCACTTTATATTAAGTGGCCTTAACTACTATGCACTTACATCAAAAATTAAGTACAATGTACTTATTGTGTTCATATTGTATTGAAAAACACTTTTGCTGCTATTAAGGTGGGATATGGGTAAGGTTAGGGACAGGTTTGTTGGTATGGGTAGGTTTAAGGGTGGGTTAAGGTGTAAGGGATGGGGTCAACAGTGTAATTATAAATGTAATTACAGAAATTAATTACAGATGTAATTACATGCAGGTATTTTTAAAATATAAGTACAATGTAAAAACATGTATGTACACAATAAGTGCATTGTACCAAATTATTAATTTAAATGTAAGTACATAGTTGTTAAGGCCACTTAATATAAAGTGGGTCCCATTATTTTAATTTAGTCAGTCGTGAACTAAAGTGGGACGGTCTAAGGCATGAAACTCCAGGCCTGAAAATGAGTCCCACTCCGGCCCTGAGTTTAAAACAACCAAATCAGCTGATGCAAAGGTAAATTATGTTTCAAACTGTCAGAGAATTTCCATACAAAACACTTCAAAGCATAATAAGGAAACTGTGTGGTACCGCTGGGGCCAGATATTCAGTACCACAATCTTTGGTCAAAAAAAAAAAAAAAATCTATGTGTAAGGATTGTGTGGTTTATGATGTGGATGACACAGACAGTACTGTTGCTGTATGGTTGTTTAAGGTCAAGAAATGTGACATTTTATATGGCATAGTCTTTTATAACATTTCTCTGAAGCAGTTGCATATTCCAGAATGATAACGCCTTTATACACGCATACTAAACAGATTCAAATGCAGTTTCTTGAGCATGAAATTAATTCATTTATTCCTCAAAGATATTTATTTTAAACAGAATGCATTACTAGAATGCATGTGTTCCATATAGAGTTGTATCTGTACCAAAATATCAGTAATCGGTACAATAACAATGCAATTGCATGATACCAATGAATTCAGGAAAACACCATTTAATTCATTTAACTTTTTAACTATTTAAAATTTTAAATTTTGATGCAAATTATTCATTATCAATAAGTAAAAACAATGGCATGTAACCTTCAAGTAGTTTTCAATTAAGTACGCAAGTGATTAAAACGTTATTAAACAAACGAATTTCAAGCAATACACCAGGTTCTCAATGCACTTACTAACTCTAGATGACTTACTAAAGTTATCCAGACAAAAACAGTGAGTGTGTTTTATTCATTAGCTGTGTTTGATTATTATTAATGACATAGCTGGGAGCAGCGGGTCTGTTAGTCTGCATTTGCTCTGCAAGAGCCTTTTGAAGCTTGCATCTGTCTGTTTTTTCAGCTAATATTGACATTTCAGTTGAAGAAAAGTAAAAAGAATGCGAGACTGAAGCTACCAGCAGCAGTTCACCATTTAATTCATTTAACTTTTTAACTATTTTAAATTTTGATGCAAATGATTCATTATCAATAAGTAAAAACAATGGCATGTAACCTTCAAGTAGTTTTCAATTAAGTACGCAAGTGATTAAAAAGTTATTAAACAAACGAATTTCAAGCAATACACCAGGTTCTCAATGCACTTACTAACTCTAGATGACTTACTAAAGTTATCCAGACAAAAACAGTGAGTGTGTTTTATTCATTAGCTGTGTTTGATTATTATTAATGACATAGCTGGGAGCAGCGGGTCTGTTAGTCTGCATTTGCTCTGCAAGAGCCTTTTGAAGCTTGCATCTGTCTGTTTTTTCAGCTAATATTGACATTTCAGTTGAAGAAAAGTAAAAAGAATGCGAGACTGAAGCTACCAGCAGCAGTTGTTAAAAGTATTCGCATCATACTGAATTTTAATGTAATTAATTTAGCTAGCACTTTTACAAATGTCTCCCAGAGATCATCTTCACTTTTCAGAGGTCCATTATGTGGATATGTTTTGCCTTAATGTGTCCCTGCTCATTTCTGTGTGCCATGAAAGTCAACCCAGATGGATAATGTATATATGAATCTGATTTGCACGTGGCAGTGCAGTGCATATGGCAGTGTAGGAGCGGATGTGAGCTGTGGTGGTTCAGTAGATGAATGCCTCCTGTCATGCATGTGGCGTTCAGCGGCGGTGAGCAGTAATCAGGTCATGAGTGAGTCCAGCGGATCTGCTGCTTCATTTGTCTCATGTAAAGGTCAGCTCTCATGTGTGTTTATTTTAAAGCTCATATGGATGATGGTAACTGTGAGCCTGTCAGCCGTTAGCGCAACAGCGGCGCTGGTGTGAAGACATAAACACAGTACAACGGATGATGAAAGCATCTGATATTTCAGGCCAGCAATGGTCAAACTGTGATATTTCATATTTGAGAGTTGTTTCTTTCAGATCTAAACGATGTTAGAAAACAGGACTTAAAGATGCAGTTCTACCAAAGCTTTTACCTTTTGCAGAACATGTTAATAATTTCAACAAAATAAGAGGGATCATACAAATTGCATGTTATTTTTATTTAGTACTGTACGCCGTTACACATAACGGACATCTACATATAGTCCACAATGCAAAATAATAACTAAATTTACACAAATTACCAAATGTTACTTAATGTATTGTGCTGCCATTGTTATGATCCCTCTTATTTTGTTGAAATTATTAATATCTTGCAAATTCTGCAAGGGGTATGTAAACTTATGAGCTGAAAGTGTTAAAAAAAGAGAAATTTACAGAAAATAAACAAATTTTGGGAATAAGCTATTAGAATTGGTGATCAGTTATGTTTTTGGTTGAAATTATATGCAATTTCAGAATAAAATCCAATTTTCCAGATCAAGTAGAAGTTTTTTTTTTTAAAGGTATAGCTACTTATTACATCATTAACAGTGTAATTAGATTACTGTACTAATTACTCTCTCTAAAATGTATTGTATTACTTATTACTAATTACTTTCTAAATCCCACATCAACCTCCACTAGTTGAGCAATACAAGGATAGACATGAAACTGCTCTTTTATTTCTTTTAAAATAAACTATTCTTGAAGTATTTAAAGGGAGAAAAAAAACATACATTAAAACATATTTTAACATTTTGTCAAATTTGATGTTACAGTAAATCCACTATTGTTTTATATGGAATTGTTCTATAGTCTATACATTATATATAGTCTATACAGGCAATTAAATTGTCTTCAGTGTCTTCAGCTGTATTCTGCCGGAGCCTCATTACAACCACACACATCTCTCACCGTCTCTCTCTTATTAAATTTGCCTTTATTTTTTACTGCTCTGGTTTGTGTTGTTCTTGAAGAGAATATGAGTCCAGGAGTGCATTAGACTGAGTGAGTGTGTGTGTGTGTGTTTTAGAGAGAGAGACCGGGCCGATTAGAGAAAGAAGATCGATATACAGAATGAACTTGCTGCTGGAGGAATTAGAGAAAGGAGGGGAAAGAGAAATCACTTATTCATGGTCTTTGCTGTATTGATACAGCAGCACACACTTTTTAAGCTCTGCTCACGTCACAGCCTGTTTCCTTGGAATATATATTTGCATTTAATATTTTCTTTTAAAAGGTAGAGTTTGCTTCCGCTTTGGGGTCATGGTCACCCTGTTATGTGATAATGACTGACTGCACATTACCTCTTGTTTATTAGACTCTGTGACAGTAGAATTAATGACATTACCAGTGACACTCAACAGAAGTATGTGTTTAAAGATCTCTTTGTCAGCAGGACAGGGCAGTGTGAGATTTGCGTACGTTAGTCTTGTTGGAGACAGAGTTTGTTACATGAAAAGCAGTGCAGGTTTCAGAGTGTGACTTTATGCTATAAAAGTAGAACCAAGGAGATTGTCTAAATGCTTGTGTTTTAGTGAGGTCAGTAATGCTCACTGCACTGCTTTGTGTGGCGGCTCGTGTGTATTCCAGGAGAGCGGTCAAATCCTCAAACGTCCCGTTATTGATCTGTCTCACTGCAGTGCACATCAATGACAGCGTCTCCAGAGGATTCTTGCACAAGGATTGTTAAAGTTCAAACCTTACAGCTGGCAGGTTGAAAATAATCTTAAAATAACAGCTTGGTGCAGGTCATCTTTCGATGAGTTTGTTCACAATTTGCTTATGCTTGACTTGTTATTCGCCTAAATAAACCATTATGTATGTAGTATAACCTTTAAGTGTGACATCCATGATGCTGCGTGACTGCATGAGTATTCATGAGTATTTTATGTAAATTGCGGTTCTGCCACATGTGCATTTACTTACATTTGCACCACAGACACTACAACCTACAGTATTGACTTCTAAAACTTATGAATTAACAACTTTACAGACATGCAAATGTTTACGAATCCTTATTTATTCTATGCATGTTTAATTCATGGAATGAATCAGTTGATTCTATTGTATTTATGATCAAACGCAGTCGGCTCATTTTAAAAATTTGAGATAACATTTATTCTGCTCTGTGTGACTTCTGTTGTCAACCCGTTTTAAAGGATTATGTCATTTTATTCAAGGCTATATCAAATATCATTTCATCAGACAGTGGTGAAATAGTAGAAGGATGCAGGAAACCTAGAATCATTTTTCTGAGTGCCAGTGAACCTAGAAGACGTGACGAGATGTGTGCAGAAATAGTATTTGAGCAGCCAGGATTTGACTAAGTATTAGTTGTCATGCGAGAGAATAAATAGGTGCTTGTCCTTGTGGGACACTCTCCTCAATGAAAGGTGGTTTTCTACCAATATGGAAGTACAAGATGAGATTTGACACAGTATTAGCACTTGTCTTTATCTTGTTCAGAGAGACCTTGATATAAGATAATGAGTACAAAACTAGTAAATTCAATAATGCTGTTAGTGCCCCGCCAAATCTGGTTGGCAGCCTTTTACAGGCTGATTGTAGACTTACTGTTCATGTGCATCAGATTCCCGCATGCTGGGCAAGTTTTCTAAAATGGACAGTTCTCTTGCAAAGTAAAACCCATCAATAGAGACTAGAATTGTCAGTGGTTCCTCCAGTGACTTGAAATATGTATATTGAAGATTCTTGAGTACAATAATAATATTGAGCAGGGGGATATTCCCATTGTGGTCCTGTTTATTTTGTGATAATGACCTGCAGTACATTAGGACTGTGTGATAATGGTAAAAAGGGTTGATCGTGATTATTTTGGTCAAAAATATACAAATAAAATATAATATTAAATTTTTCAGGATTATTGTCATTATTTATTTTTGCATTTTCATGCAAGCACAAGTCCAGAGAACATCGACTTGCATGGTTTGCTCACAGATTTAGTTACAGCAAACAGTGCAAACGACCGCGAAAGAAAACAGACTGGCTGTATTACACTTTTATTTATGCAGAATATCGTAACAGAGACCGCTGAACTCCAACGTACATGTTTTCCGGTGTTTCCAGCTCATCAGTGCTTTTTCACATGGTTGCCAGATTGGGAAGATTTCTTGGCCAGAAATTGTATGAATTTTAAAAGCTCTGATCGGGGGATTTAATCTCTTGACATCTGGCAACCCCAGCCATGAAAGCCTGTGAAGGCCTGTTACCAATGCAAGATGACGCAAATGCCAAATTAAAATGAAACATTTCAGGATAAATATCGCAGACGATTATGCTTAATAAATGGAGAGAAGCAGAAAATGTGACCATGGTTAAAATACGATTCTTCATGCAGCCCCATAGTACATTATCTCATATGTGATCTACCATTCCTGGATGTATTTCATAGAAGATACTGAAAAACACTCCTAAAGCCAGACCTCTGGTGTTTTAGGTGGTACGGAGTGGATTTCTTCTCCATGTGGAGTGCTGCTCATATAAGACAAACATTTTGTTCTGAGGAACGAGCAGAACAGCATTGACATTTGAGACGAACAGCCACTCAAACACATGGAGCTTTTCTTTCTCCTCTTCCTTAATACATTATCAAATGCATTACAACAAGAATGCATTGTTGTTTCCAAAGGCCAATCCATGACAATTTGTCTGCAACAGTGGCTGGTAGATAAAATTACCTTCAGTTGCCTGGTCATACTGAACAAAATCAATGTTTTTTGCTAATAAAAAGAAATGCAAGAGCAATCAATACAGTTATTGCTTGAGCAAAAATTATCTCTGAAAATGTTGTTTTAATACGTCTGCTTGTCTACTGGGATAATGTGAGAAGTGATCTTAAATATTGATGATCATCTCTCATCCTGGTCCCTCAGATCCAGACGCTGCTGCTGCAGAGATTGAGTCAAAGGATGAAGGGAAAGGCCGTCTGAGGAGCCACATCTGTCCTGAGGAGGAGGAAGAGGAGGAGGAAGAGTACACTCTCACGCCACACAAGAGTCATCAGTGTCACCTCACAGGTAAATAATGACCACGCTGTATAGATGCTTCTTTAAATGACACAAACAACATTGCATGCTGCATGAGTCAAACAGACAACAGAGAGTTTTTAAACTGTGCAAATGTAAAAAATTAATTGCACAAGCTGCTTCCCAAACGGAGGACACTTTGCAGGATTCGTGAAGCCAGGATAAAAACGGAAAAATAATCCTAAACCCGTTGAGGAAAAAAAAATCAACATTTCCATAAAGTGACAATATTTTCCCTCTTAAATTGATTTCCATGGACATTTTTTTAAATTTTATGAAGGCAAATAAAAGTATGCAATGAGAATAATAAAGTACTATAGGTCTGATTCCAATGAAATTAAATCAGTGTCAACAAAATCCATCTTTGCACTGCAGAAGTGGCACAGAAGCTGCATGTGAAGTGGATTTAGATGTATTAACACAGACTGTTTATGCAGCTCAGAGATGCCATGAATGCATTTACACTGCAGTTACATTTGCTTATGAGCTTAATGTTTTAAATATAAGATGTACTGAATAAAGAACTATAAAATTATATTTAAATATGAAAGTAAATCCAGCAGTAGATGGTGACCGGTCTTAATGAGTGAGTCACTGATTCACTATCTCACAATTCGTTCAAAACAGCTGATTCATTCAGGAATGAAGCAAGTTACTTGTTGATTTCTGAACCACATACTAGCATACTACTAATACTACTATTTCTGCCATAAAAAATATGCTAAAAATAGTAAGAGTAGTGTACAAATATGCAGTTTCGACTTTAGCAATTATGAATGGCTTACTGAATCACTGACTCACTCGATTCGTTTATAAATGCTGAATCATTCAGCAACAAAACACCAGTGTGTTGATCGAGAGATGCAATGCTTGGCAAAATAGAGCAAAACTGTCCATATTGACAATATTGTATCAAAAATATACTTGAACATAATATTAACATTTTTTTATTTATTATTATATACCATTGCATGAAGTATAAAATAGTGATCTTAAAAAGAAGGCAAATTATCATTTAGATCAAGTCTGTGTCTATAGACAATTTCAAAACTGAAAATTATATTGACTCATATTTAGATGCAGCACTTTGTTGCTTCATTCTTATTTGCATCCTCTCTTTTATTGCAGTTTGTTGCTTTGGCGTAAACATCTACAAAACATTTTTTGGTTTGGTCCCTAGGTTGGAGATTGGGCTTTTGTGATTCAGTACTTCTGTGTAATTGATTTGGCTGGATTTGATCAGCGACTCCCTCTGCTGACTTCTGCCATCAGAGCAGCCCCTCATTAAAACCCCCATTTCTCTGACAAATAAGTCTTAATTGTTCAGTACTTGAGACTGTGGTTTAAATGAGCTCCCTGTGGAGGCCAAAAAGAAGAATGTAATAGCCATTTGGGAGCGGTGCATATCTGAAGAAGAGCAGAGAAGTGTGCAGGTGAAAGCAGGTTTAGGAGTAGCTCAGCGTGAATGATTAAATGAGTTGCTTCTTCAAATGGGTCTGATATTAAAGCTGTGCTGCGATGAGGAGCTGGCGTCCAACATTTTCACAGATTTAATTCAGCAGAAAAGGCTTGAACACACTCATTCAGCTTCATATTCTTCTCAAATGACATGCTCAATAATTATACTGATTTAGTCTCGCAAGTCTTAAGAGAACAAAACACGGTAACAGCTCGTGGTTCATTTCAAGTCACAAATCACTGAAAGTTGTAATTTACAGACAGTTCAGGAACCACGGATTCATCCGGTGACAGATTTGCTAGACAAAACCAACAGGGTTATTATTGTTAACTAAAACTAAAACTGAAAAAAAACAAAAAAACTTTTTATTTCAGCTAGGTGCCAAGGCAGCATTTCTCATTTTAATTATTTAACTTGATGTACTAAAACTAAAATAAAAAGTCATAAAAAACGATATAGTCGCAAGTATAGTCATACTATATATATCTACACCTAACTACTTAAAATGACAAAAACATAACAAAATGACAAAAACTTTAACTAAAATTAAAATGTAAAGGATTAATAAAAACTATAATAGTATCTCAGTGATATGAAAACCAATTAATTTGTAATTTTATTAAATCTTACAATATAGTCGCAAGTATAGTCATACTATATATATATCTACACCTAACTACTTAAAATGACAAAAACATAACAAAATGACAAAAACTTTAACTAAAATTAAAATGTAAAGGATTAATAAAAACTATAATAGTATCTCAGTGATATGAAAACCAATTAATTTGTAATTTTATTAAATCTTACATTCAATCTTCAAATTAATGTGGAAACAACATAAAGACAATATTTAAAATATTTAAAATATTTGATATTTTAAATGTTTGTTCAATGGCATCTACCATGAACGAAGGCCAGTATCACTGATTCCAATACTGATACTTATATGTTTATATTTATTTATTTATTTATTTATAGCCATTCAATATTACAGTATTATTGAAATCCAGGCCTAAACTTCTGTTTGTGTGTGTGTGTGTGTTGCCAGAGCAGACAATGCAATAAAGACATGATGTCTTTCTAATATGTGACTCTGGAGCACAAAAGCAGTGTTAAGTCGCTGGGGTATATTTTTAGCAATAGCCAAAAATACATGGTATGGGTCAAAATTATCGATTTTTCTTTTATGCGAAAAATCATTAGGATATTAAGTAAAGATCATGTTCCATGAAGATATTTTGTAAATTTACTACTGTAAATATATCAAAACTTAATTTTTGATTAGTAATATGCATTGCTAAGAACTTCATTTGGACAACTTTAAACGTGATTTTCTCAAAATTTTTATTTTTTTGCACCCTCAGATTCCAGATTTTCAAATAGTTGTATCTCAGTCAAATATTGTCCTATCCTAACAAACCATACATCAATGGAAAGCTTATTTATTCAGCTTCAAAAAATTGACCCTTATGACTGGTTTTGTGGTCCAGGGTCACATATTTTGTTGTGCTCCTTATATCAGGTAGAAAATATTTGATATATTTCCTGAACAGTGCTACAGGGAACCCCGACTAAGGGTGTGTGAAACAAATTTCCGATTTTCATGAGAGAATGACACACAAAGACAGAGGCAGTAAGAGATGTCACGTGTCACCTCGATCAATGGCTGCCGTCGTCTCGGCCTGGACCAGAGGAGCTTTAACACCTCTCTGTGCACTTAAGCCATGACCACTGCATTGCGTTATGGGAATGGGCCGATGGATCCACCCATGTCCCTGATGTGATTGGACTATTGATCGTGCTAATGCAGAACTGCAGAGAGAGAGAGAGAGATGGCTATAGGAATGTGTCCCGCAGGACTTGCTGTCTTCCACAGGAACGGGAAAGGAAGAATGCCTGCACCCTCCAGCATTCCTCATACTGACCCCAACCTGACGGGCTGCGAATGCTGCTGCGGGGCTGAAGCGCTGCGTCCCTGGGGAGGATGGTAGGAACGCTCCCCAGAGGGGCTGGGATAGGAATGTTTACCCCTGAAAGCTCTCAGCGTCGGTGGGGTTCTGGCTCCGACTCGGCTGAGGATTGAGTTTCTGCGGCTGGATACAGCATCCTGCCGCTTTAGCCGCTGCTGTCCTCAGGGAGGATGGGAATGCAACAGCTGTCCATCTCCACATAAACGCTCAGCGATACAGCTCCTCAAGGTCACTAGCATAGGCTTTTAACAGAAACCTTCTGTGGAATTGTAAACTGTTGTGAGGAACGTTTCTCTGCTCATGTATTTAAAACATAATCTCCTTTTAAGGTTTGTTGCTTATTAAGGGTAGGTTGCACCAGTAAGGATTGAGCTTAAAGGAATAGTTCACCCAAAAGTGAAAATATACTGAAAATGCACTCACGTCATCCAAGATGTAGATGAGTTTGTTTCATCAGATTTCGAGAAATGTAGCATTGCATCACTTGCTGATCAATCCTCTTCAGTGAATGGGTGCCGTCAGAATTAGCTTTTGTCTTCAGAGATGTTAACTGATGGACTGGAGTGGTGTGGATTACTTGTGGATTATTGTGATGTTTTTATCAGCTGTTTGGACTCTCATTCTGACGGCACCCATTCACTCCAGAGCATCCATTGGTGAGCAAGTGATGGAGTGCAACATTTCTCCAAAACTGTTCCCATGAACAAACAAACTCATCTTGGATAGCCGAGGTACATTTTGAGTGGACGTTTATTTTTGAGTGAACTGTTTCCAAGGTTAACTAAAAAAATGATAGTTTATCTAAAAATTCTTACATTTGAAACTTTAAATGAAACATTGTTCAAGTAATTCGATTTAAAAATTGATTTAAAAAATCAAATAAACAGCCTTATCAGCAGGCAAAATTCACTGAATCTAATACAGAACACCTGAGTAAGGTTTGGGGAAACTGTTTAAATGTGTAATGCATCTGATGAACCCACAGGCTGAGGATCCATTTACGAGAGGTTTATTGATAAAAGTTAATGCAGTGTATGAAATACACAAATCAAAGTGCAGACACACTTATGAAATAGTACTCCAGTAAAAGTGTAAGTACTCCTGTCTACTTTTAAATGTACTGAAGGTACCAATCTTAAAGTGCTATAGTTTAGTTTGTTTCAATTTCATATTCTCCATTCTAGTGCTTGAGTGCATGTTTAAGAAGAGAGGAATCTAATGTGACTGGCACACAGAGAGCTTAAATAGACTAGAGAGCTCAGTCTGACGTTATAAAACGTCAACTGGACAGTAATACGAAGATTAGTGGATGCACACATTAAATATGCATGATTGCAATTGAAAATGGGCAAATATTTCAATTTGTTAGCAACATATTTCATATTCTAACAAAAGATTTCACTATCAAATCAATTAAAATGTGCATGTATATGTGATGACAACATACTGTTAAAACATTTTAACATTTGCTGATCAATGGATCCTCTTCAATGAATGGGTGCCGTCGGAATGAGAGCTGCTCCACTGATCATGTACTGTTTACTCCACTGCACACCTCGGATCACTTCCTCCTCACTTTTAACCTCAACATGGTTCCTGACACAACACATACCCCTACACATGTCACTTTTCGACGTAACCTACACTCACTCTCACCCTCCCGGCTATCTGCTATGGTTTCATCTTTGCTTCCTTCCCCTGAACAGTTATCATCTCTTGATGTTAAAAGTGCTACTGATACTTTCTGCTCCACTCTTACGTCTTGCTTAGGCAGAGTCTGCCCCTTGTCTTCTAGGCCAGCTCGTACC
Organism: Sinocyclocheilus rhinocerous; assembly: GCF_001515625.1. Taxonomy (NCBI): domain Eukaryota; kingdom Metazoa; phylum Chordata; class Actinopteri; order Cypriniformes; family Cyprinidae; genus Sinocyclocheilus; species Sinocyclocheilus rhinocerous. The sequence goes on from NW_015645056.1 coordinate 756,604, forward strand.
ACCTCTTCTGCCCCTTGGCTATCTGATGTTCTCCGTGAGAATCGTTCTAAGCTCAGAGCTGCAGAAAGAGTATGACACAAATCACAACCTCCTACTGACCTTAATGTATATCAGTCACTTCTCTCTTCATTCTCTGCTAATGTCTCCACCGCTAAAAGGACATACTATTAGGGATGGGTGATATGGGCTTAAAAATATATCACGATATTTCTGGTATTTATTACGATAACGATATCAATGACGATAATTCAGGGAATCATGTTTTTCTTTAGAGAAAAGTATTATCTTTCCTATTTTTGCCCAAAATAGGGTGTTGTGAGCATTAATGAGTAATGTAAAGACCGTTTAATTCATACTGGAAGCCGGAGGGCGCTCTTGCACAGAAACTCAACATATCCATAGCAGAAGTAATACTACTGACGACGCTCCAGGAAGGTATCCAGTTATCGCTGAATAAAACGCACAACAGAGACAGAGATATTTTAACTGATGAAACTTGAGGAAAATAAACATATGATTGCACAAAATATATGGTTTATCTGTGTTCTTCAATCTTGGGTATTTTTCGCACACGTGCTACTGTAGTACATTTATTCAGACCGATTTTTTGTGCACTGTACAGCCCTAACCAAACCAGTTACAGCTCGAGCTCCTCATTTAGCGATATAGGCTACTCCTCCTCAATTTCACGTCCACCTTCCGCAATGTCGCTCCGCACTGTTGCACACAGAAATATTTCAACAACTAGACTTTATCGTTATTATCGTGGGAAGACTAATTCTTATCGTGGGGAGAATTTTTACCGGTATATCGCAAACGATAAGATATCGTCTGGTCACAAAAAGAAGTATTTCAAACACTCGACTATGTTATTAAGTTAATTTGGAGAAAAAGCACATCAATAAATGATATCTTTGTTGGACAACAGGTTAGTAAACAGGCTCATACACATGCAAAACTGTATCGCACACGTGCTACTCCAGTACATTTATTCAGACTGATTTTGTATGCACTGTACAGCCCTAACCAAACCAGTTACAGATTGTAGAAGCAGCTCCTCATTTAGCGATAAACTCCTCCGCCTTCCACAATGTCGCTCCGCACTGTCGCACACAGAAATAGGTAAACAGCTAGACTTTATAGCTATTATCGCGGGAAGATTAATTCTTATCGTGGGGAGGATTTTTACCGGTATATCGCAAACGATAAGATATCGCCCATCGCTACATACTATCACAACAAAATAAAAAATGTCTAACTCTCGCTTGCTCTTTAAAACTTTTTCCTCCCTACTTTGTCATCCACCTCTCCCTCCTTCATCAACTCTAACAGCTAACGACTTTGCCACGTTCTTCATTAATAAAATTAAAACCATCAGTGCACAATTTTCCACACCACAATCTGTCAAACATATCTTACCAGCAAACATACATTCGTTCACATCCTTCTCTTCACTCTCTGAGGTAGAAGTCTCCAAACTCATCCTTTCTAATCATCCTACTACTTGTCCGCTTGATCCTATTAACCTCCTGGACAGCAACCAGTCTGGCTTCAGAAGTGGACATTCGACCGAGACTGCCTTGCTCTCAGTTGTTGAAGCCCTAAGACTGACAAGAGTGGCTTCCAAATCTTCAATACTTATCTTTCTGGATCTGTCCGCTGCGTTTGATACGGTGAACCACCAGATCCTCCTGTCAACCCTATTAGCAAAGGGCATCTCAGGAACCGCACTCCAGTGGTTTGAGTCTTACCTCTCAGATAGGTCCTTCAAGGTATCTTGGAGAGGTGAGGTGTCCAAGTCGCAACATCTAGCTACTGGGGTGCCTCAGGGCTCAGTTCTTGGACCACTTCTCTTCTCTGTCTACATGGCATCACTAGGTTCTGTCATTCAGAAACATGGCTTTTCATATCACTGCTATGCTGATGATACTCAACTCTACCTCTCATTCCATCCTGATGATCCGACGATAGCTGCTCGCATCTCAGCATGTCTAACAGACATTTCTTGTTGGATGACGGACCATCACCTTCAACTCAACCTGGCTAAGACAGAACTGCTTGTGGTTTCAACAAACCCATCACTTCATCACAATTTCACCTCCCAGTTAGGCTCATCAACCATAACTCATTCAAAAACAGCTAGAAACCTTAGAGTGTGTGTGTTGTGATTGCTGATAAGCTGAATTTCTCAGACCACATTGCTAAAACTGCCCGGTATTAGGAAGATCAGGCCCTTTCTTTCAGAACACGCAACACAACTTGTTCTATCCAGGCAGGACTATTGCAATGCTCTCTTGGCAGGTCGTCCAACAAACCCACTTCTATCAAACCTCTACAATTAATCCAAAATGCAGCTGCAAGATTAATGAGCCGAAAGGAATGCACGTCACACCTCTGTTCATCAATTTGCACTGCTACCAATAGCTGCTCGCATAAAATTCAAGGCATTAATGTTTGCCTACAAAACCACCACTGGCTCTGCACCCATTTACCTAAATGCACTACTTCAGAGTTATGTGTCCTCTAGAAGATTGCATTCTGCAAGTGAATGACGCACTATTGTGCCATCCCAAAGAGCCACAAAATCACTTTCACTGACTTTTTCATTAACTGTTCCCTCCTGGTGGAATGAGTCCTTAGCCATCTTCAAGAAACGACTAAAAACACACCTGTTCCATCTCTAACTCTAGCACTTTCTATTCTATTTTAATTCTACTATATCTATTTGTAGTATTTTATATATATATATAAAAAAAAAACTAACACTAGCTTTTTATTTTTCTATTCTACTTGTTTTTCTTTTTGTGTATGTGTGTGTGTGTGTGTGTGTGT
>NW_015645056.1:759770-766624 GCF_001515625.1 Sinocyclocheilus rhinocerous
ATTTAAAGAAAATAATATATTTTACAGACTTGCTCTGGTGTTTATACTGCCGAAAGCGTGGCATTTCTCAGCAGAGCAAATATTAAAATAAAAGTCTTGGGGTCTGTATCTTATTAAATAATGAGTAAACTGAAGCACATCTCATTCCATCCTGATGATCCGACGATAGCTGCTCGTATCTCAGCATGTCTAACAGACATTTCTTGTTGGATGACGGACCATTACCTTCAACTCAACCTGGCTAAGACAGAACTGCTTGTGGTTTCAACAAACTCATCACTTTATCAACATTTCACCATCCAGTTAGGCTCATCAACCATAACTCCTTCAAAAACAGCTAGAAACCTTGGAGTTGTGATTGATGATAAGCTGAATTTCTCAGACCACATTGCTAAAACTGCCCGGTCCTGCAGATTTGCTTTATTCAACATTAGGAAGATCAGGCCCTTTCTTTCAGAACATGCAACGCAACTCCTTGTTCAAGAACTTGTTCTATCCAGGCAGGACTATTGCAATGCTCTGTTGGCAGGTCGTCCAACAAACCCACTTCTATCAAACCTCTACAATTAATCCAAAATGCAGCTGCAAGATTAATGAGCCGAAAGGAATGCACGTCACACCTCTGTTCATCAATTTGCACTGCTACCAATAGCTGCTCGCATAAAATTCAAGGCATTAATGTTTGCCTACAAAACCACCACTGGCTCTGCACCCATTTACCTAAATGCACTACTTCAGAGTTATGTGTCCTCTAGAAGATTGCATTCTGCAAGTGAATGACGCACTATTGTGCCATCCCAAAGAGCCACAAAATCACTTTCACACAAAATCACTTTCACAGACTTTTTCATTAACTGTTCCCTCCTGGTGGAATGACCTGCCCAACTCAATCCCAGCAGCTGAGTCCTTAACCATCTTCAAGAAACGACTATAAACACATCTGTTTCATTTTTATTTGACCCTCTAACTCTAGCACTTTCTATTCTATTTTAATTCTACTATATCTATTTATATTATTTTTTATTTAAAAAAAAATCAACTAACACTAGCTTTCTATTTTTTTTTCCTATTCTATCTACTTGTTTTTCTTTGTGTGTGTGTGTGTGTGTGTGTGTGTGTATATATACAGTGGGTACGGAAAGTATTCAGACCCCCTTAAATTTTTCACTCTTTGTTATATTGCAGCCATTTGCTAAAATCATTTAAGTTAATTTTTTTTCCTAATGTACACACAGCACCCACCCTTGACAGAAAAACACAGAATTGTTGACATCTTTGCAGATTTATTAAAAAAGAAAAACTGAAAAATGCTCAGTATTTAGTAGAAGCACCCTCTTGATCTAATATTTGGATAAAAGCGTCTGCTAAATGACTAAATGTAAATGCAAATGTAATATCTTATTCAGAATTTTGTTCTGCATACTGTTTTTCAGTGTAGTATGAACTTCTAGACTGCTTGGTAGTTCCAGATTTGTCTGAATAAAGATATCAATATTTTTATCATTACAACAGATACAGATACAGATATGCTGCACACCATATTTCGGGTATCGAATAAGTTCAGTTCATAAATTAATCATTCAGTATGTTTGCAGGCAGGTTCAACTGGTTCAGCTTTCCAATCTTGGCACTGGGTTTAGCATGTCTTCCTGCAGTAGATGACAATCTATTGTGGAATTTAGAGGTTTATGGAGTCACCCCAGCTTTAGGCCATCAATGTGTGTGAAGTATTCTGCAATGACAAAAAAAGTGCTTAATGGGAAGGCAAAGTCTAGAAAGTCTAGAAAATCTAGAAAAAAAATGTCCAACCACAGTTCATAACACAACACATAATTTCTGCCATGACAGGTTGAAGGATCTTCGGCCTCTGCTAGTGTTTATCAGTGTCACAAATGAATGAACTCATCAATGATGAATTCATCAGTTCAACAATTCAGAAATATTGGAGTTATCTTGCGCTTGGCAGTGTTGTTATGAATGTGTATCTGAATGTCTGAAATGTGTGCCGTAGTCTGAGTGTGTTCAGTGCCGCCCATGTTAAAGCCAAAGTGTCATTAGATATTCAAAGCAGCTCCTGTCTCAGGAGACATATCTATTCCTCTTCCTCGCTCTCTCTCTTTCCGTCTCCTGAGCATCCTATCCACTCCATATAAACTATTCATTGAGCTTTGTCTTATCAGCCATAGCTTGTCTCTGTGGAGACGCAAATATAGAAAAAACACGTGAGCTATTTTTCTATCTGTCTTTCTGAACTTGAGCCAATGGCCAAAGAGTTTCCACTTTGATTCCCACAGAGTGCATTAGTGCCGCCCACTTTTTCAGTGGCGTTTGTTCCGGAAATATTTTTCCCATTAGTTTTTCCCATATGAATCATAAAAAACTGATTTTGAAGCAAAAAAGTAAATGAAAATCAGACACAAAGACAAAGGTGCAATACAAGACTCTGAACTTAATGGCTTTAAAGAACTACAATTCCATGAAACATCAACAAACGTGAATTGAATTAAAAATGATGGAGAAATATAAACATATTATTTTAAAATTATTGGTTGTATCTTGTGTTTTGAAAGACTCGATTATGTCTTTTTCGGCACTTCATTGGAATGGGCGGAGCTAAAGATCTCTTTTAGTGCACTTTGCTCACTGCGACTCTCTGATTGGTGGAATGTTCTGTACAGCATCATGGGTAATGTAGTTTTGGTGGAATAAACAATAAAGAAATAAATAAGCCACAGTACGTTGAAAAGAACCGAAGGCCAAAAAAATGAAAGGTTGCAACAGTTTTAATAGAGCAGGTATTGCGTGACTCCTAGATGAGGGTTCCAAGTCATCTTTTATTTCCTGAAGCAAATTAAAAATAACATGGCTTGGCAAACAAAATGTTTGGATAATGTGTTCTTTCCAAATAAATTAATATGCTCTCTGTTCTGCGGTGCCTCCTCCTAGCAACAAATTGCATCCATTTCAAGTGCAAAATAGTTTAAGACATGCTTTTTTGGGGCGTTAATTAATGACGCAAATGCCAGTAATTTGACGAGCGCAAACGTTAGTAAATTTCGTTGCGTGATTCATTTGAATACTCTCCTCCCATATGTTTTGCGTCTGAAGGGAAAGTCCTAGAAATGCATATTCAATAAGGTCAGACGCAAAAATAACTGTGTCCACGCCTTTTCAGCGGTAATTCTTTACTGCGCATCTTTAGTAAAACCTGACAGTACTATTTTAACGCCAAAAGATGTTTGCGCTGGCGCAAGCTGTTATTAAAACTGGCCCTATATCTTCTATATCTTCTACTTCATGCATTTTCCTAATTGACTATAAAAATGTTCTTAATATTTGTATTGCATGGTAATAATTTATAAAAGGCTCTTAAAATCATGCTATATTGTAGTGTACGCTGATGCACATAGTGCTTGATATATCAGAGTAGACTACACAGTAAAATGTGACAAGTTTTTCCTGCTTCATCAAACACTTACAAATGGCTTTTTTTTTTATATAACCTCATGTTATCAGGTTAGTTTATTAATAATAATTAATATTTTTGAGTTTAAAACATTATAATAATAAAAACAGTTTTAAACTATTTAAATGAATCGCTGCTTGTTTCTTGACATTCAGTCTCACTAATCATGGATAAAGTAACCCGAGGGAGGCACTGCACCGCAGTCATTTGGACCCAGAGATCTCCAGTAAACCTCTCGCCTGAGGATGGCCAGAGTTCAGCACAACAGAAGATATTTTGAAGAATGTTGATAATCAAACGGTTGCCGGCATGGCCGTAGACGGGGTTTGAAAATAAGTGAGTTCTGGGGAGGGGTTAAGAATTGTGTTATAATAAGCCCACAACTCATTATGTACACTAAACACTTTAAAAGAGACCGACATGTTGATGTTTGTGAAAGACGTTTTTCTCTATTTTGGAGGGATGAACATTGTTAAATTATACCAGATTTATTGCATCAAAATTTGTTAATACTTTACTATAGGTTAGAGGTAGATAATTTTATCAGTTGTTTATTGTTAATGCAACAATACATATTACTGTTAGAGTTTTTGTTAATAATTATTACTATATAGGTGATAACTTTGTCTAGTGTTCTTATAAATATTTTTTAGCATAACTGTGAAAACTTTGCTACTATACTGAATGAAATGGTGTAGACTTCGTCATGGCTAGAGTTTTCATATTTCATTTTATTCTGTAACTTACTTGTTCTTCAGATCTGTGTACTAATGTTAAATGCTGCTGTTTTGGGTAGCGTTGATAACTTTTCTGACCGATAATATCATGGTGTTTTTTGTGCTTGCCTTACCGAATGTGCTATCCTGTCAGCAATAACCTGTCCATGGGCTTTTTTGATAACTCAGTTTAAATGCCGGCGATGCACTGCTGTCAGATATTGCTATAAAAACCTAAAAATAAAAATAAACTGAAATTAGTTTAAATCTTTTATAAATAAGATAAAGATATCGCTAACCCTTAACTGCAACTTCCTACTTTATTAACTTTGAAAGTGGCAAATTAAGTAGAAAAGACAAGTCCAAAGACGCTTATAATAGCTGGATCTGGCAACATGCCGCACCCTCACACACAACTCTCTCAAGCCTCGATCACTCCGCCAGCGTCTCGCAGCAATCATTTTCATACCGCGGATGCTAAACATTCTTACAAACTGTCTAAACTGAATTATACATGCAGACACTCATATAACAGCAAATTAGTCATTCAGAGAACAAATTTTATTTTTGAGCATTAAAAAGTTACTTTGGTGACCTCACAGCTGGTGATGGCCATGGTTGTCAGAAGTCTATGGAAGTCAGTGGCTACCAGCAACTGATTGGTTATCAACATTCTTCAAAATATCTTTTTTGAGCTCAACAGAAGAAAGAAACTAATGGGGAGTCAATAGGGAGTAACCAGATCGTAAGAAAACATAAAAATCAGACTGTTCAAATTAGCCACCAATTCAACAAAACACATTTGTGTTGGTATGTTTCTCACTGGACTCTGGAGTAATGACTGATTCTGCAGATCTCCATTTGACAGAGAGTGATTGTGAAGTACACATTGGTTTAGATTTTAGATCAGGGGTGTTTTAGTTTGATTTTAAGCATGGATTCCTGTTTATCTAAGAAACAACTGGAAATCAGAGCAGTGAAATGTGAAACATCTTGGACATATTTTTACTTCTTAAATGTCTATTTCCAGTATCTGAGTAGCACTGCTGTTGTGTCCTCATTTGTTAACACACATCAGTCTTATTCTATAATTTCTCCTGTTTTGTCTGCTCTCTCCTCTGGCCTGCTCAGTATTCTGCTCTTGTCCTGTGTTGAGTGATTTTGCTCAGACACGTCTAGCTCTAGGTAAAGGGTCCCCAGAGAGCGCGCTCTCAACCCCTGGGTCGCCGCATCATGAATACATTATGATCCCCCCGTTTTCATTCGGTTGCCACGACAGCACTTTTTGAGCCAGTGGCCGATGAAGATGGCGTCAATACCGCCTCACTTCTGGTCCTCAATCAGACGGCAGACTTTATAGCTTTTCCATTGTAATTTTAACAGCGTTTGCATGCTGTGGGTCAATAAGGGAACGGCTGTACTTCTGTATCTTCGTTCCTACCTTCAAGAGACCTGCTTTGTTTACAATCTGCTTTCCATTGTCTTTTTTTCGGCGTATGTATAAAACATGGCGCCTCAGGTAGAGGATGTTGTCCTGTAAATGGCCAGCGTGTGCACGCTCCGAACACTTCACTGAGCAATCTGTCAGCATGTCAGCAACACACGTTTTGTAAAAAGCTTCCAGTGGGAGCCAGGGAAAAAGATCGCTCCTGCCAGACCAGAGAGGAAATGCTCCCCCCTCTCTCTCTCATTCTGGTGGGTTTTCTAATGCTCGTATGTTCAGCCCAGAGCCGTCTCTCTCCTCCTCTCCTGAACTTCAGAAATTTGAACTGCGAGACCCTTGGGGGACTTCCAGCTCTTTCCTTTTTCTTCTTTTTCTGCTACTTCTTCCTCTCTCGCTCGGATGAAATGGTGGAGATATATTGTAGCCGGTCCCCAAGCGGTCTTCTCTAATACCTGAGTTTCTATAGAAACTGGAAATTACTGGCAGGATCCTTCAGGGACTGTTTTATCCGCAGCAGGATGATGGAGGCCAGAGCGGCGGGGAGGTGAACACGAGGCTGAAATGGAGGAACGTCTGAGTGACGGGGGCCGTGGGGCTTTGGCTCGTCTGTGGGTGGGGAGTCTTCACGTGAAGGGCTCTTGTTTAATAAACTTTCAGCACGGTATCATGGGTAGACAGCTCCACAAATACCCGCGTGTGTTGCCTTTTGTCTGAGGGGTAGCTTTATGTGTGTTTCTGTAAATTTGATTTTTCAAACTGTCTTTTTTCCACTGTCACAGCCTTCTCCACCCCCTCTCCCTTATCTTCTGCCTCTTAGTATGCTGTCGTTTTTCTCAATCCGTTTACTTCTCTCTTCCTCTTTTCCTCCCTCACCTCAGCAGTGTTTTGTTGTTGTTGTTGTTGTTTTGCAGGTTTGTCTCGCTGCACAACAGCAGTAGTTTGTTTAGGTGCAGTGCATGTCTGGACCGCTGCTGAGTCTTGACTCAGAACAGTTCTTGCGGCGTCAGTGAATGCTGCTGTATTTAACAACAGCTGTATTAATAGGCTGATCTTATCCTTGCAGAGAGTTCATGCTTTTGTCAGTACATTGGGGAAGTCGTGGCCTTGGGGAAGTAGTGGCCTAATGGTTAGAGAGTCGGACTCGTAACCCAAAGGTTGTGGGTTCGAGTCTCGTACCGGCAGGGATTGTGGGTGGGGGGGGGGAATGTACAGCGATCTCTCCCACCTT
>NW_015645056.1:769884-777873 GCF_001515625.1 Sinocyclocheilus rhinocerous
ATACACATAGCAACACAGACCTAGAACTTCAGATTTTGGCGGACCTGGCTGTAATTTTCAAGCAATCCTGAGGACAATAGCCGTGTCCCAATTCATGAGCTGCATCCTTTGAAGACTGTAAATGTCACAGTGGTGCGACAAAGTCTGTCCTATTTCGAAAGCTCCTTCAGATGCGACCTCGAAGTGCATCCCTTGTTTCCCAAGCCATGAAGGATACAAGAAATGGATCCTTGTTGGCCCTGATCTTGGAGGACCACTTTCCTACAAAGTTAAGTTCCATCCCTAATCAGACACACCTGCCTGTAATTTTCAAGCAATCCTGAAGACATCTGAGGTCAGATTTTTCAGGTGTTTGATAGGGGATAGCGCTAAACTTTGCAGGACTGTGGCCCACCAGGACCAGAGTTGCAGCATTGTTATCATACTCCTATGTGTAGGTTCAGTAATTTCACTTTAATAGCAATGAATAGGTTGTTTTCATTGCCATTAAAGTGAAATAACTGAACATAAACATAGGAGCCTAAGACAGAACTCTTCCTATTTAGACAGATTGTGAACCCCGTTTTGGATGCAGCCCCTGAATTAGGACACTATTACAGGTTAGATTTTTCAGGTGTGTTTGATTAGGGATGGAGCTAAACTTTGCAGCACAGTGGCCCTCTACGACCGGAGTTGCCCGTCCTTGATCTAGTCCATTTCCGCACCCTTAGGACCAAGATCGTGACCAAGGGTGGTTGGTTGAGGAGAGAACATGCTTAATTTATTGTGGCTTTCCTTTCAAACACTGAGACATGCTGAGTAGCCACTCGAATTCTTGCAAATTCTTTGTAATGTTGAAGATATTTTGTCGACTTGTAGTTGAGGTCATGTATAGTTCTTCAAAGACCCAGCCAAGACCCAGATCCAGAACTACGCTTTTTACATTTTGAGACCCAGATCAACAAGTTTTAAGATCGTGACCACTAGTCCTCTATTGGAAAATTGGGTCCATTTGGGACTAGTCTTATGTAGCCAGACCTTCAGACTGACAGCAGAAGGTCTGGGCTCCATAGCAGCTTTCATTGGCAAGGAGCGCCCAAGAGGCAGTATTGACAGACAAAAACAAAGTAAAGCAGCAATCACAGCTTGGTTTGTTCAGTGTCATGTTTAGGAGTGTGAAAATATAAAGTCGGTGTCCCTACAATAAAAGATCAGCATGCAACCAATAAATCATTCATTCAAGAATGTCATCTTCGGTCTTCAAGAATCTAGGCTGTGAACTTTCATATACAGACACTCAGCCAGCAGTCCGTGGGTGTGACATCTGAGGCTGAGAGTAGGTTCAAGTAGACAGAATTTTGAAGAATGATGCTATTAGTCTTTTTTTTCTCCATGCTGTGTAAAGAATGGAAACTTCAAGAAGCATTCAAGCTTCTTTTCAAGTGTTCTCTTAAAAATAAAGGTTATTTATTGCCATCACTGGTTCCATGAAGAAACTTTAACATCCAAGGAACCTTTCCATTGCACAAAAGGTTCTTTATAGTGGGAAAAGGTGCTTTATATTTTTAAAATGATCTTCACATTAATCACACTAAGGTTCTTTTAAAAACCATTCACTCAAAGGTTCTTTGGAGAACCAAAAAGGGTTCTTCTATGGCATCACTGCAAAAACTCCCTTTTGGAACCTTTATTTTTAAGAATGTGAAGTCATACAATAGCTTTCTATAAGGAACAAAGAATTTGTAACTGCTATGGATCATTGAACTGGATCAGTCCAATTCGTGTACAAATAATTGATTTGTGAGTTGGATCAACCAATTCATAGAAAAAAATGTATTATTTGGTCACAAATCTTTTTTTTCCCCCCTCATGAACAAAGAGTATGGACAACTTTTATGATGCTCAAAAAGCTTCCACAGGCTAGAGGCTGAATTTTTAGAAGTGCATAGAAACTTAGTTGCAGCCTTGTACTGTTACGCTGGTAAATTTTCACAAATTTGTAAGTAAAATGGTCTCTAAATGTCTATAATAAAAAAATCCACTGTGCCATTGTTGTGCAGGTTTAAGGTTCTAAGAAATATCCAAATGGCCAACTTTAATATATATTTTTATTTCAATTGAATAGACTTAATGATACACACTCATATATTGCATTTAAAATGCTTTCAGCATCTGCTTTTATTTGTGGATTGCTTTACAATGCACAACCATTATTTCCTCAACCATCAATCACATGTCCTTCATTACTTAAATGTAAAAATCAGTAAAAGAGTGTTTTAGCTCTGGAACAGGGAAAGAATTGGGAACCAGAATGTGGGACAGTAATTAAACCCTAAAGTGTAGATGTAACTACAGTCAGTTATAACATGTCTGTGTTGATGCAGTCTCCTGCATCCAGTATTTATACAGTATGTGACTTTGAAAAGTGGCCATGGATGTAAATTATGTAAATGATTTGTCTGGTTTGTTTAAACTTGTGCAAGACAATAGATCCTATTGTCAGAGGCTTGACTTGGCTAACACATTGTTTAATAATGCAACTCTAAACTATGCATTGAACCCTATTTATACCAAAACGTCAAAAAACTGTATACATTATGGTAGTCCAAAATAATTTTGTAAATGCAGATGGTGATTATCTGTACTGTGCCATCAGCTAAGTACCTTGCAGCTGCTGGATGTTACAGAAATATATAGAAATATGCATTGTATGCAATGAAACACCCCCTCTTAATGATGTAAACATTTATTCTTTGTTTTCATTGTCCTGTCTGTTGTTTGTCTGTACTTCTGAGGAATAAGGGAGGGAGAGATGAATATGACTGTGGAGAAACAGAGATGTTTGTTCATCTGGAGTGGATTAGAGTGTGTGCAGTGAAAGAGACAGAGAGAAAATCTGCAGTTAAAAAGACCAAAGCAGAGCGTCAGTGTGTGGGTCAGGTTTTCCCCACATTGTAGGGACTGAATGTCCCCTCAAGGATAATAAAACCCGAAATCAGCTAGGTTACGGGGAGCAGCCAATGGTCCCCTTGAGGAAAACGGCTTAATAAACATACTAAATAACGTCTTAATGAAAATGTAAAAGTGCAGAAAGGTTTTTGTAAGGCTTAGGTTTTGGCTGTAGAGGTAGAGGACAGAAAACATACTATCAAAACAATAGAAGTCAATGGAATTTCCTCAACATGATATCAAAATTGTGTCTACTGCTAAAAAAAAATAAAACCTTAAAAAGTGCAGTAAGTGATTTTTTTATAAACGCTGTTGATATTTGGAATCACCAAAACAGACACGCCCCTACCCAAAAGGGTCACGCCCCTATCTTGATAGCTCCACCTCCAAATTAATGAACACACTATGCAACACAGGCACCTCCCCCATCACGAATGAACACGCCCCTTACTTTTGACTGGCTAAGTGTGTTTTGGTGCTCGGTCCGATCCAGCGTTTCTCAGAAATCCCTTACTGCACAAGTATACTTTTTAAAAAGAGCATATTATAGCAATTATATACTTTCAAAGTACACACTTGCATAATATATTATTTCAGAACTACTTATCACAACTTATTTGCATTTAAGTGGTACTAAATTAGCTTTGACATCTTGAAAGTAAAATGTTAAACATTTGAGTGCTTTCTCGATCCTTTTAATAGCACTTTAGCACAGCTGTGTATCTAACATTGGCATCATTTATAATGCACCTGATAAATATTTAAAGTGTATGACGGCTTGATGCATTAAAAAAATAAATTGCATTTCATTCTTGCATTAACACTCTTAAATTTGTATTGTTATTTCTACTTACATGCACTTTAATAAAACTAAGTTCCGAAATATTTTTTATTTGAAATGTCAAAATAATACCCATTATCCATCCATCCATTCTCCAAACCACTTCTCGGATGCATCATATGCATGTTAATACAATTTAAAATGGCACTTCTATTAACCATTATTCAATTACTGTATTATTTTTATTAGTCACTTTCTTTTCAGACCATTAGTCATCAAATGCTCAGTGAACTTAAGGTCAGCTTTAATTTAAGCAAACTCAGGCACCGCCTCTCATACATCCTCAGAAAACACATCACTGCCATTTGTGTGATCTTGGACGAGGGGTTCTGCCCACCTTTGTCCAAATCTAATCATTAATGAATGCTGTGTGTGTGTGTGTGTGTGTTCAGGCTTGGCGGTATGTCAGTGTATCTTCACACTGATGGGGAAAACATCTTGACATTTCAGACAGGAGTGCATGAAAAACATGCTGTTTTCAGGCTTGGCGGTATGTCAGTGTATCTTCACACTGATGGGGAATACATCTTGACATTTCAGACAGGAGTGCATGAAAAACATGCTGTTTGCCTGACACTTGTTTTCTTTCTCTCCCTTCTCTTTCTCTGCATGTTTTCTCTCTCTTGCATTAGACGTGTTCTTCTATTGTTTCCCATGTGATGTGTGAAACCGCAATGAGTATTACGTATTAATCAGATTAATCAGATCCAGGATGAAAGGTCAGGCAAACTGTGCTGAGTTTTAATTGTTCTTTTTTAAAAGACTAGACTTCTAGATTACCAGTGATGTTGTCTGCCTCCTGATACTATGAATCTTCCCATTTATGCAGTTCTATGCATTATCACTTGTCATTTACCTTCTTTCTCATCTAATGGGAAGTGGTTGGCTCATTTTGTCATTGGGGTCGACAGATATGGGTAAATTATTTCATAGTATTTCAAAACAAATCAGACATTACAGTTCAAAGTGCAGCTCAAAATCATTTTAACTGGAGGGGGAAATGTTAAAGGAATGGTTTACCCAAAAATGAAAAATGTATAAATGCTTTAATTCACCAATGGATGCTCTGCAGTGAATGGGTGCCGTCAGAATGAGAGACCAAACAGCTGATAAAAACATCACAATAATTCACACCACTCCAGTCCATCAGTTAACATCTGGAGAAGACAAAAGCTGAAACAAATCCATCATTAGGACGTTTTTAACTAAAATATGAGTCCATAACCCATAATAACACTTCCTCCAGTGAAAAAGGCATCTGGTCTGAATCAGGAGAGAAATCTGCACAGATCAAGCAGTGTGCAACGGTTTAAATGTAAAATACTTTGATGATCGATTTGTTTCTTACAAACACGCAGATTTTGGCCTCACGAGATATTAATTGCTGGACTGGAGTGGTTTGGATTACTTGTGGATTATTGTGATGTTTTTATCAGCTGTTTAGACTCTCATTCTGACGGCACCCATTCACTGCAGAGGATTCCCATATGTTGTTATGGGAAATTCACACATTTACTGCGTATAGGTTTCATGTTAATTGACTACAAGTACCTAATATGTAATTACAATGCACCAGCACGTATGTACATGATAGGTATATTGTATAAAATGGTTAAGGACATAGTAGCTAAGAACATATAATATAAACTGTGACTGTCACATTTACCAATGTTAGGTGAATTTTTCACAGGAAATGTTGCTTGGTTTGAAAGTGATTTCTGTGGTGCTTCATTCATCTCCTTTTTTTTTTCTAAATAAGCTTTCAATATTAAAGGCAGGGTGTGTGATTTTTCAAAAACACTTTAGAAAACTGATTCGGGCCGAATAGCAAAACAAACTTGTAGCCAATCAGCAATAAGGGGCGTGTCTACTCGTGATGTGGAGGAGAGAGCTTTCAGTGCATGGGACGGACATTAGCCGAGCCGAGCGACAGAAAGATAGATATCAACATTGGCTACCAGAAATCACTTACTCTGCCTTTAAGCAGAACATAAGTATTTGTCATTGCAAAAACAAAAACAGAGCAAACTTACCCCTTATTGGTGCCCCTTTAGAGCCCCTTTAGAGCAATAAATGCTGTCACACACTGTTTGCCATTTTGAAGTTGTGGAAACAAGACATGCTGGGAAATGTGTTTGGTGTGAAACAGACATATGAACTGCTATGAGCAGTTGGAGTTTGTTTGGCTCATCCATCTGCTTTTTTATTTTATTTGGCCGCCTGTCTTGGTTGTAGTCAAGCGCAGACTGTTGTATACGTCTGCTCAGCTCAGGGTGAATCATTGAAGCGGGTCGGGTCGGGCTCTGCTGGGGGACAGATTGGCCTCCCCCCGGTGGACCGCGGGGGACAGAGACCCAGCCAAGGCCCCGGGGAGAGCCGCCTTCCTGTTTGCTCACTCATACCTGACCTGCTCAACAGCACTTCCACTCCCGAGACGAGCCCGAGGACGAGCTGCATGTCGCAGGAAAGAGCTGATACAAAGACCCTGATGAACCGTGATACAGCCAAGAGAAGAAGACAGGATTAAGTAGGGCTGGGCGGTAACCAGTAATATCGAGATTGCAATAAAATTTAGGTTGAAAATGATGATAAGCTCTGTATATTTTTGCTTGATCTGGATGAATCTAACAGCAGAGATAAATGAGACGGCAGTGTCTCATATATCTGAATGTTCTGTGTGTCTCTGTAGTTTCATCTGATACACAAACTCAAACTCACGTGCTGCTCACAGTGTTTCAGTGTCTGCATCTCAATATATGAGGACATGAACTTCATCTCCAGAGCTGCTCTCAGAGTCACTTCAGCAGCTTCACACCATTTCATTTGAGAAAAACTACCATCAAATACACACTGAAACTCAAGACCAGGGGTGTCCAAACTCGGTCCTGGAGGGCCGGTGTCCTGCAGAGTTTAGCTCCAACCAGCTCCAAAACACCTGCCTGGAAGTTTCTAGCAAGCCTAGTAAGAGCTTGATTAGCTGGTTCAGGTGTGTTTGATTAGGGTTGGAGCTAAAATCTACAGGACACCAGCCCTCCAGGACCGAGTTTGGACACCCCTGGTCAAGACCTTTATGAGAAACCACCAAAATAAAAGTTTGGATTAAATTAAAGAAAATATGACAGAAATGTATTGCTATTGTATAGTAAAACATACTTCTCAAATAATAATAACATATAATATATGATATTCCTTATGTGACCTGTGCTGGCAAAATGAGTCACAATGAACAAATATTCAAAAATGAGTTATTTATTTTTACACTTTACATTAAAATACCTTCAGAATGATGTATGATTTGTTGGAATCGGACGAAAAATGCCTGAGCTACACCCGACTGAAGTCGATAGAGTCAGAAAAGTCAGTTCTGAGAAAAATCAAGTTGAAGTTTTCTGAAGGTTCCAAAGCAAAATCACCAGCAACGTTGCATTACTTCCTCCAATTCCTTTTTTAATATTGATCACTATATTAATAATCACAATATAGCCATTTTATTTTATATTTGTTATTAAAAATAAAAACAGATGCAAAAACAACAACAGTAGAACAAATATAAGAAAGAAACAAATAGGCCTCCATTACTTTTTTCATTTTACATCTAAACAAAAGCATTCAAGTAAGAAAAACAAATAATCAAATGTGAAAATTACTTCAGTGTGCTCATTACAAATAAATTGATTATGGAAAACACGGAATTTAGGAAAAAAATAAATAAAATGGATTTCATGAAGCCCTAGCTACTCCTCTGTGGAGTTTAATTGTGAACAAACAAGTTATGTTTACATTCATTATCAAGATCTAACAAACATCTGGAAAGCATTTCCTTCCCCATTAATGATAAATTAATATCATAGTAAATATTGATGTTGTGTAATATGAAAACACACACGCACGCACACACACACATGTCTGGTCAGCTATCCTTGTGGGGACTCTCCATAGGCGTAATGGTTTTTCTACTCTACAGACCGTATATTCTATTGCCCTACACCAACCCTACCCTTAAACCTACCCCTCACAGGAAACTTTCTGCATTTTTAGATTTTCAAAAAACTTCATTCTGTATGATTTACAAGCTTTTGTACCCGTGGGGACCACAATTTAGGGCCCCACCGTGACACGAGTCCCCATCAGTCTGTGTGTAGTCAGGTTTAAGTCCCCACCAGGATATATAAACCTGTACACACACACTCTCTCTCTCTCACACACACACACACACACAC
>NW_015645056.1:778023-788375 GCF_001515625.1 Sinocyclocheilus rhinocerous
TCATATTTTTACTTTTTTATAATTTAAAGAAGAAACCAATCCGATGTATAGTTGACATTTGAGGCTTAATACTATAGAAAAGCACTAAAAGTTTTTCAGTTAGAGTGTTTTCAGCTTGTTTATTTTCATATAAAAATACGGCATGCAGTTGCATCAAACAATGGTATAAACATCATTCAATGTAAATTGTGATAATCGTAATTAATAACCGCAATTACAATTTCAAGGGAATAATCGACAATTATGATTTTTGTCATAATCGTGCAGCCCTAGTTCAATCTGTCAAAAATATCTGATGTTATATCTCTACGTCAGACAAAACATCATTTCTGTGGCCTCTACTGGCATTGAAAACATTTCGGAGCATAGCAAGCATTGCGATGTATGTCTCTGTATACACTTTGTTATTTGGCTCAATCAGAAGCCATTCCATTCAGATCTGTATCCACCAAGTAAGCCTGCTTATCACAGTCTGGCTCCAGAACCCACTTGCTCATACACGCAAAGACACAAACACGTCAGGCCCATCTCTGTGCATTCCTCTTCAGTCTGATGAGAGAAAGAGAAGGGGAAATATGTAGCCCACATTGGTGGATACTGCTTGTGAGTTTTATGTTTGGGTTGCTGCGTATCTCTGTTTCGAAGGGTCAATTATTAAAAGGGTCATGAACTGCCTTTTTTTTATTTTGTACTGTTCTCTGAGGTCCACTTATAATGTTTTCAAGATTTTTACATCAAAAAACAGCTGTGATTTAGGTTTAAATCATGAATACTCAGTACATATCAATTAAACAATCTGTAATAACAGACAAAGCAATAGTGACCACGTAATAAAAATAGTTACTCACACTTGTATGGTGAGACATTACGTCGGATCCAGTATAGTCGGCACAGCATCGTCTTTTAGTTTCAATCTTTCTGAAAATCCTGTGCTGAATTGTGTGAATCCACGGTATGAAGTGAACAAAGGACCAAGTTCTTACTGACGCGGTCTGGATCTTCATTAAAAATAAAGTTCATCCACTCTTTCCTAATGTTGGGATCAGAAGGAAGGCAAAGTAAAGATTTTTCACAACTTGGCACTGCACAGCACAGCATCTTGTTGTCTTCTGAGCCATCTTCATAATTTGATTTATGCTTATACCTGCGTTTGCCTCCCTCGTTATTTACACTTGATGTGCGAATCGGTGGGCGGGGCAGATTTTTTTTTCATACAAATAAAAAAAAGAGAGAAAATACTGATATATATACAGAGTTCTGGCATGAAACTCTAGATGGCGCAGTCTGATAGGTCTAACTCAATCTGACCTAATGACATCATTATCACATGGCACAGCTGATTGGTTCTCTCCTGTATCGGTAGCCAATGAGCTCGCTGCTCAACATTCAAATATATGACTAGTGCTTGCCATAGGTTGCAGCTTGCTTCAGAAACCCTCCACCTTCCCCAGCTCCACCTGTATAGATCTGATTCATGTACGCTATATGGGGATATTTCATGCATGTTATATTTGCAGCAGCAATATTTTCTTATATGCTCACAGCAGCATGTTGTGGATGTATTGGCAGTAGCAAGTCTCGGCACTTGCTCTGCCGCAGCAGCAGCAGCGTAGCAGATCTATTCCGCCAAGACCAAATACATTAACATTGTCATGCACATTACCATGCCAATCCCTCCGAGAGTTATCATGACAGAAATATATATATATGCATCATATGTCATGATTGTCCTATGAACAACAGTCAATAAAAATCTCTGCACTCAGCTTTCAAAATTATATTTTTCAATTTTTCATTTGAGGCAATGCAAATGCATTTTGATCAATATAAGGCATTGGGAGTCTTCTTAGTCTTAGGTTCTTGATCATTTTCCCTCACACAGTAAATCTGGAGAACAGAAGGAGTGACTGTCCTAGTTTTCACGCCCCTATCTGTCATTTGTCTGGTCTTTCTGGGTGTCCACCTGTGCGGTGTGATTTCTGGGACACTGACCAAGTGTTAGTGCGTGTGCTGGGGCACATGGGTAAAGTGGACAGACTCGCTGCTGCTCTCCTGTGGTGGACAGGAAGCTGTGGATGTCAGACGCCAGAGCTCTGATCTCACAATACCCTTGTGAAACAGATAAAGTGTGCTTTATTGTATTGCATGTGCACTTGTAAGTGCTAACCTCCAATTGTTACCTTAAAGAGCTATTTATATCTGATTTAACCCATAAAGATTAGACTTGCTGGTATAAATGAATGCATATAGGTTGGTTCAGTGATGTTAAATCAAATTTTTGACTTGAATAAAACCAGTTCATTTAGATGTTATCATTTTGGGGTTACCACTTTTCTTTTTAATTAAAATACTGTGTACTTAAAATCTTAAACGTATATTTTATTTGCAGATATTTTAATAAAATAACAGCCCACCAGTGTGCACTTAAAGAGATTTATTCAAAGAGGAAAAGTGCACTTTGTAATAATGTCAATGTTTTACTTTAAGGTACATTTTAAACCATGCTTTAATAATCTTTTGTAATGCTTTAAAGAATGACACTTATTTTGATATGCTGACTAACATACTAAAGCACAGTAAAGTACTTGCTTATAATTTAGTGTGTTATTTAATAATGCATTAAGTTAATATATTTTAAATGTACTAAATTTGTACTAAATGCAAATCATTACAAATGTGTACTTTTTTATTTATATTTAGCATATTTTTGTTTATTATAAATGCTTGTCAGTACATTTAGCAGTACACTTTAACCATATTTCAATAGAATCGAATTATGCCATTACATATAAAAACACACTTAAGTCCTATTTAAGTCTTACAAAAACCAGTCTTAAGTTCAACTCATAGCATTGAAATATATATATATATACAGTGGGTACGGAAAGTATTCAGACCCCCTTAAATTTTTCACTCTTTGTTATATTGCAGCCATTTGCTAAAATCATTTAAGTTAATTTTTTTTCCTCATTAATGTACACACAGCACCCCATATTGACAGACAGACACAGAATTGTTGACATTTTTGCAAATTTATTAAAAAAGAAAAACTGAAAAATGCTCAGTATTTAGTAGAAGCACCCATTTGATCTAATACAGCCATGAGTCTTTTTGGGAAAGATCCAACAAGTTTTTCACACCTGGATTTGGCGATCCTCTGCCATTCCTCCTTGCAGATCCTCTCCAGTTCTGTCAGGTTGGACGGTAAACGTTGGTGGACAGCCATTTTTAGGTCTCTCCAGAGATGCTCAATTGGGTTTAAGTCAGGGATCTGGCTGGGCCATTCAAGAACAGTCACAGAGTCGTTGTGAAGCCACTCCTTCGTTATTTTAGCTGTGTGCTTAGGGTCATTGTCTTGTTGGAAGGTAAACCTTAGTTCCAGTCTGAGGTCCTGAGCACTCTGGAGAAGGTTTTCGCCCAGGATATCCCTGTACTTGGCCGCATTCATCTTTCCCTCGATTGCAACCAGTCGTCCTGTCCCTGCAGCTGAAAAACACCCCCACAGCATGATGCTGCCACCACCCAAATTATATTTATGGTTTGGTTAAACCAAAATCGTTACCTCTACAGTACATTTTGATTTAATATGAATCAAAAATATTTATATTCCCAAAGATAAAAATTTACACTCATACAAAGTAAAAATATTCTTTATTATAAAAACACAATCTTTATCTTTAAACACAAACAAAAATGTTACTTAATTTAGGTCAACATAATATATTAATATTTATTCATTTGCTGTGATATTTTGAGAACTTAATTTCACCATAAATAAAAGCTAAATTAGTTATTATATGAAAGTAGAATTTTTGATGAAGGCAAAAAGTTAAAAGGGTAAAGATAAAACTAGAAACATTTTGTTAGTTAATGCTTAAGTTTACTTACTAATACAGACAGGAATATTGTCTTTGAAAGACCTTAATGTTTAATGTGATTTTTTTAATATATATACATCATTTTTTCTTTTATGTACTAATAAAAAACGAAACCATGTGATTTTTAGTGCATTAAGGTTATGGCCCCTAAATAGATCTAGACTGTCATGTTTAAAAGATCATTTATTTCACTGTTATTTTGTGTGTGTGTGTGTGTGTGTGTGAATCTTTTTCTGTGAATCACCTCTGAATATGAATGGGATATTATGGTGGAGCACCTTTATTTAACTGTTGGATGAAGCAACCGCAGCTATTCTGAACTATTAAAGTACATTATTCCATTTCCAAGCACTCATAAAGCTGATGTCAGAAGTGTTTCCAGCTGTGCAGAGTGGTTGCTTTGAGAGCTACATACTGTACACTAAAAAATCCTGCACCAACGTCAGCCCATAAGATGGAGGTCTTCCTCTGTAGAAGTGTCAGGATGTTGGACAGTGATGCTCAGGAAGGCTTTGGCAGGCCAACAAAGACAGACCCTCATCTGTAGGGTGTAGGTTTTCAGGGCCAGCATCCCCTTTGGCAGGCACACAGAGGCCGCTGCCATGAGCCCAGGATGAGGACCCATGAGACTCTGGCTTTTATTTACTCAGGCGGCTAGCGTCCTGCACATTTCTCGTCTGAGTGAAGGAAGGAAAAAACAAGACTAGAAAAAGAGACAAAAACATGCTGTCTTTTTGCCCTGACCCTGATCCCATCAGTCAGTGTTCACACTCTTGTCTGTGAGCACTAGACAGTGCTGACATTGATCTTCAATCGTGTTAAATCGTGTGAGATTTGCTAATCAGAAATACATTGCTTACGTATTTCATTGTATCACATTTGTGGTAACATTTTGTCTGAACATTGTTCATACTTTTAGTGCAGAATGTTCCAAACTGCGCGGTCAATAGGACAGGCGGAATTATTCAGAATGTGTATCTTGGGCTGAGCTGCGTAAAGCTGTGTGTTTAGAGGAACAGCAGGTCAGCCTGCATTGTTATCTGTTTCCTGAAGATATGCTGCCAAGGGTTAAGTGCTCATAAATGCATGTTACCGTGGCAGATCCTGAGGTAAAAACAATGGAAGAGACATGAATATGTGAGTAGGTTACTTGAAGATGTCTCATAAATCCTAGCTATTTCCCCTTGTTTTTCTCTTTCTCAGCACTGACTCTTGGAAGTTTATTGGTTGGCAATTCACTCCGTTATTTAAAGGGATATGGACAAAAGTTGGGTTGATGGGTTGTTTGAAAAACGAGTTGGTTTTAAATAAGGCCGGTATAATTAGGTTACATTATGTCCATCCGCACCTGATCAGATGTGTTTCTTATGGATACATGGACACTAAGCATAGACCTTCATATAGTAAATCAACAGATATTAAACTAAATAGATGTCAAAACTATGACCTTTTATTTAGTTCAACAATAATTTTCTAAATGCAGTCCTGAATGCTCATGGGTTGATCCTTGATACGCATGCAAAAGTTCATAACTGAAATATTGTGGGTGCACAACATTCAACAGTTTGAGACTTTTTATGCTGCATCTATTTTAAAAAGGTCATTTATCTGTTCTGACAGACACCTGGGAGTGGATATCACACTATAAAAATTCAGCACCAGACTCCAGAAAATATCAAGTATTTATATAAATATAAATATATATATATAGCTACACATTTCATGGGGTGTACTTACTTTTTCACAGCAGGCATTTTCAAGTCTGACAGTGATTGTCTTGGAATGTATTGTTCAAGGCGGAGAATTTGTACACAAATGACACTTTAATGACTGTGGTGGATGCATTAAATGCAAAGAGAATAAAAGAATAAACCTTTTATTTTGTCATTCCCAGTGCTGACTATTAGCAACCTTTGAATTGATTGCACACATTGTTGGATAAATACTTCAAGTAAATCTCCACAACACATTAGAACCACTCATGCACAGAGCAAATGATTAAAAACATGACTGAACTTAGTGTTAAAGTCAGGTTTATTTGAATAGGACACATAAGGATATACATTGTTTCAAAGCAGATTTAGGGAAAAGATTGCATACAAATAAGAACAGTTAAGCTCAAAGTATTTTTTCTACAACATACTCTACTCATTTTCCTAAAACAATTCTTTGACTAATGCATAATGACTCTTTTTTGCTGAAAGAAATTAAGGCAGACATGCAAATCAAATATATTTTCTGTAGGAACTGATGATAGTTTGAAAGACGAGCATACTTAGAGTAGCAGTAATTGTCAATACACAAGCAAATACATACCAAAACTAATATAATTTTGAATGGAGAGATTTCTCACAAATACAATTTGTTAGAAGACAGACATATTGTTGCATCTGTGTACCACCAAACAGTAAAAAGGTAATGCATTCTGTCTTATCTTCTGGTTGTTTTTGACAGATGGAACTGATATAGAAGATGACCCATCCTGCTCTTGGCCTACATCGTCGCCATCTAGTAAAGACCACACTTCTCCAGGCCATGTCGATGACTATGAATATGGTGAGGATAAAGGAGGTGCAGGCCTACCATACCCATGCCAGTTTTGTGCAAAATCCTTCAGTCGCCTGAGCTTCCTTAAGTGCCACGAGCAGAGTCACAGAGATAAACTTCCCTTCAGCTGCACATACTGCAGTCGCTTGTTCAAGCACAAGCGCAGCCGTGACCGACACATCAAGCTTCACACCGGTGACAAAAAGTACCACTGTGGAGACTGTGACTCTGCTTTCTCACGCAGCGATCATCTAAAGATCCATATGAAAACGCATGCTGCCAACAAGCCCCATAAATGCCCAGTGTGCCGCCGGGGGTTCTTGTCCACCAACTCGCTTCACGGACACATGCAGGTGCATGAACATGGGAAGGATGGAGCGAATACAAGGTCCCCTCAAGAGTGGAGGTTAAAAGACACGCGCAAATGCAGCCGCTGTGAGGAGGGTTTCGACATGCCTGAGGAACTGCAGAAGCACATTGCAGAAAGCCACCCAGAGTGCTCTTCTCCAGGAGGGAGTCTCGAACCTGGCCTGCAGTGCATCTACTGCCACGAGCCGTTCGGTGATGAAGGAACACTTCTGAGCCACATAGATCAGGTGCATGGGAGAGATAGAAAGAGCAACATATGCACTGTTTGCTCTGAGCAATTCCCTACTGTAGATGAGCTTTACATTCACATGGATATCCACCAACTCCCAGAGTCCAGCAATAGCCCCTCTGTGTTGCCCGTAGGTTATACTTCTGTTTCAAGCACTACTCCAGACTCCAACCTTTCTGTTGACAGTTCGACCATGGTTGAGGCCGCTTCTGCAGTGCCCAAGACACGCGGGAGAAGAAAGAGGGCCACCCATAATAACATGTATGGGCGATCTGCCAAACAGCCAAAAATCGAATACAGCTGCATTTACTGCAACAAACAAGTTTTCTCAAGCCTCACTGTGCTGCAGATTCATCTTAAGACCAAACATGCTGACAAGCCAGAACAGGCTCATACCTGCCAATTTTGCTTGGAGATCCTTCCATCCCTTTGCAATTTAAACGAGCACCTGAAACAGATCCACAACACCAAGGATCCTTCAGGTGTACTTGCTAACCTGTCTGATGACCTGCTGCAGTGCAATTTCTGCCCAGAGGTTCTTGGAGATCTTAATGCTTTGCAAGAGCACATACGGTGCTCCCATGGCTTTCCTAATCCAGTCACCAAAGAAAGCAATGCATTTTTTTGCCCCAAGTGCTTTATGGGATTTTTAACTGAGGCCACTCTAGAAGAACATGTCAGACAGACGCATTGTGACTCTGGAAGCGTGCAGTTTGATTCTCCTCTAGCGGTCACTCCAAAAGATCCCATTGTGGAGATCTACTCGTGCTCTTACTGTACCAACTCCCCCATTTTTAACAGTGTCATAAAGCTTAACAAGCACATAAAGGAGAACCACAAGAACATCCCTCTTGCTCTGAATTATATCAACAATGGGAGAAGATCTCTGCGAGTCCTGAGCCCCTCATCTCCAGTCTCTGTAGAGCAAGCCTCGCTATTCAAACAGAACAGCACTTCCTTATGTTCAAGTGAGTTCATTTGTAACCAGTGTGGTGCTAAGTACACCAGTTTAGACCTTTTCCAGACACACCTAAAGACCCACCTTGATGCTGTTGTGCCACAGCTAACCTGTCAACAGTGCAACAAGGACTTTCCTAACCAGGAGTCTCTTCTGAAGCATGTGACTGTTCATTTCACCATCATGTCCACATACTACATCTGTGAGAGCTGTGACAAGCAGTTCACATCTGTGGATGACTTGCAGAAGCACCTTCTGGATATGCACACCTTTGTGTTTTTTCGCTGTACTCTCTGCCAGGAGGTGTTCGACTCTAAAGTGTCAACTCAACTCCATCTTGCGGTGAAGCACAGTAATGAGAAAAAGGTATACCGATGTACTTCCTGCAACTGGGATTTCAGGCATGAAGCTGACCTTCAAATGCATGTCAAACATAGTCACCTTGAAAATCAGGGTTGTTCACACCGTTGCATCTTTTGCTGTGAGTCATTTGGCACCGAAGTAGAGCTGCAGTGTCATATTACCACCCATAGCAAGAAGTACAATTGTCACTTTTGCTGCAAAGCCTTCCATGCTGTTTATCTGCTAGAACGTCACCTTCGTGAAAAGCACTGTGTGTTTGAGGGAAAGACCCAGAATTGCAGCACCAATGGATCCATGTCCGGTAGCGGTGATTCAGTTGCCAAAGATGATGGAGACTTACAGGCCTTTCTGGCCAACAGCCATGGACGAACTGTTGCAGGAGATTCTCATAACAGTCGGGATTGCAGCGAAGAAGACTTTGATACCTCAGAGATCATGTATAGCTGTGACATCTGTGGTGCATCTTATACCATGGAGTCTCTCCTAACCAATCACCAACTTCGTGACCATAACATTCGACCTGGAGAGAGTGCTATACACAAGAGGAAGGCAGACCTGATCAAAGGAAACCACAAATGCAACATCTGCTCTAGAACCTTTTTCTCGGAGGGAGGACTTCGGGAGCACATGCAAACGCACTTAGGGCCTGTCAAACACTACATGTGTCCCATTTGTGGAGAGCGCTTCCCTTCCCTACTTACCCTTACAGAACACAAGGTCACTCACAGCAAAAGCCTGGACACCGGAAGCTGCCGGATCTGTAAATTACCTCTGCAGAGTGAGGAAGACTTCCTGGAGCATTGTCAGATACATCCCGATTTGCGCAATTCTTTAACTGGCTTCCGCTGTGTGGTCTGCATGCAGACTGTCACCTCAACTCTAGAACTCAAGATCCACGGCACCTTTCACATGCAAAAGACTGGAGTGGCATCTATGAATCAACCTACTGCATGCTCAGCTGCCACAGAACTTCACCACAGTCAAAGCCAGAAAGTCGTCAAGTGTGCTGCATGTCTCAAAGAGTTCCACTCTAAGCAGGACTTGGTGAAACTTGACATTAATGGTTTGACATATGGTCTTTGCATGCTATGTGTCAATGCCGCTGGTAGCAAGAGCTCGAGTGTAAATGGAGGGAAGCCGCTGCATCAAGGGGCTCAAATCTCGATGGGTCCTGCTGCTGGATGGACCCATGGGGAGAGCCTTAGCCCTGGTCCTGTAAAGGGAAAGACTGCCTGTTCTTCCTCATCATCTTCATCAGTATCACCCTCTGTTTCCAAGACCCGCTGTTCCAGTTGCAATGTTAAATTCGAGTCAGAGGCAGAGCTTCAAGCACATTTGCAGACAGTGCACAGAGACCAAACACCAGAAGCCGCTCTGTTACGGACCCCCGATGGCTCCCCCATGTCACGAGTTAGCCCAACCCAAAGCGACGAGGTAAGGTGTGCCTTACAGTAAAGCTACAGTGCATGCTCAGTACATTTGCCATTGATACATTAAAGGGATAGTTCACCCAAAAATGAAAATTTTGTCATTAATTACTCACCCTCATGTCGTTTCAAACCCGTAAGACCTTCGTTCATCTTCGGAACACAAATTAAGATATTTTTGATGGAATCTGAGAGCTGTCTGACCCTGCACAGACAGCAATACAACTGAAATGTTCCCAAGTCCAGAGACGTAGCAAGGAGATCGGTAAAATAATCCATGTGACATCAGGGGTTCAACCGTAATGTTACAAAGCTACGAGAATACTTTTTGTGCGCAAAAAAAAAAAAAAAACAATTCGTCTTTATTCAACAATTCGTCTCCTCCGCATCACCCTGTAGCGCCATTTTGGAGAATATCCGCTGGACGTAAACAACTTATGCTGTTCTGTGTCAGCTGCGTCACACCGGATCTGTTTCCTACTTGGTTGTGATTTGATCTGAACGAAAACAGCGTATCCGTGTGACGCAGCTGACACAAAAACTTTTGCGCACAAAAAGTATTCTCGTAGCTTCGTAAAATT